>NW_027069878.1:426182-670430 GCF_002906115.3 Quercus suber
AGGTTTCAAGGTGAGTGGGTATTATCATTTTCTATCCCCATCTACGGTATTTCCCTTTCCTTGGAAAATGGTGTGGCAATCGAAGGTTCCTCCTCGGGTTGCCTTTTTCTCTTGGACTGCGGCTTTAGGCAAGATTTTAACTATTGATAATCTACGGAAGAGACACTTTGTTGTTCTTGAGTGGTGCTTTATGTGCAAAGGGTGTGGGGAATCTGTAGATCATCTCCTCCTTCACTGTCCTTTTGCTTTTGAAATGTGGAGTATGATTTTCTGCTTGTTTGGTATTTGTTGGGTGATGCCACAAAGGGTAGCGGATTTGTTGGATTGCTGGTCTTGCAACTTCAGGCGACATCGTAATTTAGTTATTTGGAGGATTGTGCCGCACTGTTTGATGTGGTGTATATGGCGGGAACGGAATTCGAGAAGCTTTGAGGATCGTGAGCGGTCCATTCTTGAGTTTAAGTCTTTTTTGTTTTCTACTCTTCTCGAATGGTGTTTGGTTTTACCTTCTTTTCTTGTATTTCTCTTTCTCGGTTGCTTGATCATTGTACTTTGTTTTCTTGATGTTCTTGCCTCTTTCGTACATTTCCTATGTACGAGGCTGTGTTTTTCAATATATTTTTAAGTTACTTATCAAAAAAAAAAAAAAAAAAAAAGGCCAATGAGCTCTAGCTCAAACAGCACCCCTCAGCATAAAAGAAATGATGGAGGATAAGGTCATGGATATAAAACCCACTAGGCGTGTGTGTAAATTTACCAATAAAAAAAGGTAATTCGAAGGTTGGGAAAGTAGAAATATGAGGACCTGGGATTATTTCATTAATCAAGGAGATAAAGGAAACAGAGAACAGTCTTGACCGTTGCCAAGTAAAAGGCTTATCAAAATATCCGTAAAAGCTTAACAATTTCTTAACTTTTGGGCATAATTCTTAGAAATAGAACACCATTCTAGAATTCACTGAATCATTTAACTTTTGGGCATAATTCTTTTCTAATTCTTTTAGGTTATGGAGTGCTCACCTATGAAGCACGGGTGTGTTTCCAGACTCGAGTGCGGGTGCAGATGCGGGACTCAGCAATTTTTAAAAAATAGGGTGCGGGTGCGGCGGGGTGCAGCGATTAAAAAATTATTTAAAATATTTATATTTATATTTTATATATTGCTAAGCATGCTTTTTTATATAATAATAATAGAAAACTCATATAATAAAAATAAAAATAAAATAAATAGATAGTAATAAGTACACAAAAGTTTTTGACACGAATTATTGACAAAGGTATTAAAATAGATAGAGCTACCCATAAAAAATAAAAAATAAAGGATGTGGCTTAGTCATTGTGGTTCACGTGTTTGGTCAGAGAGCACAAAAACCAAAATAAAGCCTTTTAAGTGTAAGGCATTTAAAAAAACTTATAAAAATAAAAGAAACAGAATAGGCCCCCCCCAAAACCTAAAACCAGGTAGAGTAAGGCTAGTTATTCCTGTAATTGGTTTTTACTTTCAATAGCCATCAAAGTCTAGGTTCAAACCCTAGCTTTCAAGGGCTACAAAAGACATAAGAATTAATATGGCAAAGGATTTGACATATAGCCATCTTTGCAAAATACAAAGCATTTGAGGGGTTAAAGCTCCACAGAGGGCCTCCTTTTTTAGTTTGGACAGCAGTATGAGGGAGGAATCTTACTTTTGAAAACCTTATCAAGAGAGGTTATACGATTGTGGGTTGGTGTTGTACGTGCCGGTGTAGTGGGGAGACGGTAGATCATCTATTGATACACTACACTGATACAATGGATTTATGGAGCTTTGTTTTTAGAGCATTTGGAATTCAATGGTTTTTACCATAAAAGGTCATCGATCTTATGTTTGGTTGGAAAAACTGATTTGGAAAGCATTTGTCGGATATTGGGAATATTATTCCATTATATTTGATGTGGACTATATGGAGGGAATGGAATTAATGAACTTTTGAGGATATGGAAAGAGCGAGGGCTCAGTTGTTAGCAACTTTCAATAGTTCTTAATATGAGTGTCTCACGCTAGGGGCTTCATGACTAGCCATTCTATTCTATCACTTAAAGAGTCGTTATCATTCTGTATATAATCCGTTCTTGATGTTATTTTTTACGCTGCTTTATGTTCTCCTACATGAAGTAGTCTCTCTTTGATAAAATTAATCTTACTTATCCAAAAAAATAAAAAAAAGTATAAACGCAGAGGTGCCATTCCCCATAATGACACCTCAAACACAAACTCATCAAGAACAAACTAGTTGACAGATTTCCCACGAAAAACAAAAGACATCTTCATATCTATTGATATAATCACATGAAGCCTCAGCCAAAAATATATCCTTTACAAGGAGTAAAATAACTGCAAGCTGTTAATAAATGTGATTGACACTTACTTTAATGTGCAATGGCTAAACACCTCAGACTATACCAATATGTCAACATCTGTGCCTCTATCATAGCTGAAATGGTATTGTTGCCTATAGTTATTTAAATATCCATTCCAATAAACCCTATAGCACATGACTTTACTCCCAATTCTCTCTTAAAAAATAAAAAGATGAAACTTATCAATGGCAGTTTGAGATTAAAGATGAAGTGTTTGAGATTTGACACACCAGTAGATTAGGTTATAATCAAATCCTCAGTGAAGATGGGTATTGCCACATAATAATAAATTTTACAGTGTATTTTTTTTTTAAACCATACCACTCCAATAATGACAGCAGGAACCACAAGCAAAACAGAGCAAAATGATTTTACCCCCACATATCTACATACATACACATTTAAATACACTCTATCATGCATATATATACATAAATACATGCACTAATACATATATACATACATAAATATACCCAAATCTGCTTGAGAATGATACAGATACAATATACCGACATACCTTAAGAAGTTCCAGCAAATGCAAGTCAATATCCCAATTTGAAAAACAACAATTTGATGAAGCAATCAAGCTACTGGTTGCTTTATATGACAATAATCCTTCTGTTTGACCAAGAATCAATGATCTGCTTGCACAGGCCACTGGAGAAGGATCTTCAATTGGACCACGTGAATTTATCAACTTCTGCATTAACACTTGTCAACAAACATTAACTAAGAATTAAAATTGCAAAACTGCGACATTTCCATATGCAAAAGTACTAGCTATACATGTCTCACATACTAAAAGAAACAAATACAATACACTATTCCAACTGACCAGGAGCCTCTTAAGTTGAGATTTAGCACCGATAAGCATGTTTAAGGTAACACTGGTAGCCCTAGTGACAGAAGAGAGGCCTCCCAAAACAGACAGAACTGCACACTGGAAAAGAATGAAATTACCACAAGAAACCTATAAACTAGATCTGGAGACAGAGAGGCAAATACACAAGTACACAAAACTCAAAGGATACCTCATATCTTGAAGCAACTTCATAAAATCTCAGGCGGTGGAGGACATGAGTTGCAAGAGAACCAACATCATGGCGTGGTTTTTGTAATAACAACTTCAACAGTTGACTATAACCTTCACTAATACCAGAAGGGACATTTTCATCTTCACGAGGCCACCAACCAAAAAATCCCTCACACCCAATTGAATACCGAGTAGCCTGCTCAATAACTCCAAGTAGCAGCAATGTGATGGCAGTAGAATTCTGCTTGTCATGGCAAAAAAGGTGTGCAAGCTGCTCCATTCCCCCACTATTGACAAAGTGAAAGCAGCTCTCTCTACTAGAGCACAGGAAGAGAGCCACGCTCAACCCCAGAATAACATTTTTTTCCTGAAATTCAAGATGAGATCAGAACAGAGAGGATTATATATCATGTTTAGGGAGAGAGGAGGTAGAGTCTCTCTCTGGTATAATACATGAGTGAAGAAGATTGTACTTAAATCACCTGTGAAAGCTGTTGGTGTCCAAAACTTGAGGAGTTCTTGCTAAACTCAAAGTACTGGCTAAACAAATCAACCAACTCCTTGGAATTAACCAGATCAGCCTCATAATCAAGAAAAGTGCATCCTGCCAACGAGTCAGCAGATCCACTCCCTGATTCATGTTGAAGTACTTTAAAGAGCTCAAGAAGCTCTTCTCTTGCCTCACTGATGACACCATGCAGTTCCTCACATTCTTTTGACTTGCCTCGTGTAAGATTTTTCTGACTGTTTGCGGCATAACATAAGTCACGGGTAACATATGAAGAGGCTGCTGAAACCACAATACTTACAGTTTTATCCACTGCATCCCCAAGTTTCGACAACTCTAAAATCTTCAACAACATCTGTAAGAACTGCTTAACCTCAACAGATATATCTGATGCAACAACTGGAAGGGATAACGCATTCAGAGAGAATATAGAATCCTCAATTGTCAGGTTAGTTGAGTGCAGTGCCAGAGGGAGATCTTCAAGCTTTCCCTCAGCAGAACTAACTAAATTTCTCAGCGAGTTATCATCAAATTCAATGTTGAACTGCCCCAAATCCTCTGCCGTGTTTCCATATATGATTAAACTTAGACTACGGTAGCTGCCCCTTACAACCAGATGATTAGTTACAACGGCCTGCATGAAGTGACAAATTCTTAAATGCAATCAAATCCACCAAAATGCAAGACATGCTAAACAACAATAGAAACGAATCAAAATTATAAAATACAAAATCCTAGATAAACAGAGGTGATAATCCATCTAAACAAATGCCTAAACTGACACCTAATTAAGATAAGCCACAAAGACTAATCCACAAGAAATTAATTCTCACAAGGACTAGGAACTTTATCACAACTACACCTTTGAGGAGTTCTAAATAATCTGTTGATCAACAACTCTTTCAACAACAGTGGTGTGTGTACACACACACACACACACACGTATATATATCAACACAACACATGTTCATTGGAAACAACTACACCATTATAAAAAAAATTTTAAAAAAAAAAGTAGTTCTTCCAAAATGACTTTATAAGCATTACATATCTGCACAAAAATCATATTTAGGAGAAAACATATAGTAAAAATTATCAAAAGAAATTCAACTCAAACAATCTCCATCTAGTTTTTATATTATAAAAGAATTCTAAATTCTCACCTGGTAGTAGATATTTAAACTTCAGTTACATTCCACATATAAAGTACAAAATCAAGAAAAAAGAGACTTTGCATTAAGTCCAAACTCCTAACCAGTTAATCCTTAGTCCTCACAAATTGAACTCATCCAAAAAGAAATGGATAAATTCATCTTTCCAATACCCAAAGAAAATTTCAACATATAATAAAAAGCCACAAATGCATAACAAACTGACCCAACAGCCCAAAGACCTAATATAACTGTAAGAGCAAAATGTAATGGAAGCAAAAACTCTATTTTACCATCCCAAGCCCACCAAACACAGTGGTATCCATGGATAAGGTTTGCTTAACCCTTTTTGTCGACCGGAAAAACAATCAAACCTTCTAATGACCTTGATGAGCAAATTGGCTATGAATTTTCAAAAAGCAGGTTGATCATCTTTATCTTGTTTAATATTAGAAACATATATTGGAGATACAGTTGCCTGTTATTCATTTCATCAAAAGACACAGTCGTAAATCTACATTTTAATTTTAAAGAAGGGGAGCAAGCAAAGCAGGTCCCAGAACACACACTAGCACATACATGCACATGAATCCTCCCACTTATTTCACATTTCTCTTAACCCCCAATAAGCCCCCAATCTGCTCCACTTGCCCATCATAAATTCCATGTTCGCACCCCTTTAGCTCCAGCCAAATTTCCTCCGG
The DNA here is from genome assembly GCF_002906115.3 of Quercus suber. Taxonomy (NCBI): domain Eukaryota; kingdom Viridiplantae; phylum Streptophyta; class Magnoliopsida; order Fagales; family Fagaceae; genus Quercus; species Quercus suber. Next base: position 431,979 of record NW_027069878.1, read on the forward strand.
AGTCGGCCACTGAGTCCATCATTCCATCCAATCAACTGTAACCAGGAGCAGTAGCTCAAAACAAAGACTTTCTACACCAGATGCCCCTCTCTCTCTCTCTCTCTCTCTCTCTCTGATTTCACTAAAATTTTCAAGATATTCCTAGATCCTCAAGGTCAACAACAAAATTCCTGTCATACTTTTCTAACAGAAGGATTACTACTGTTTCCAAATTTCCCCCAAAAATAAGTCTGTACTCTTAGGCAGTTCCTATATTATTGCATTAAAGCAATCTCCTAAACTTTTCCTAAAACTGACCCAACGAATCAAACCCTGTACATGCATGAGCTAAAAAGAAGAACACATCACATAGAGTAAAATAACATTATATATGAGATGAAATTCAACAAAAGTTTACTAAAATCAGCACACTGTCATGAAGTTTATAAATAGACAAATGAAGCAGCAAATTATCGACATCAGTCAGATTACCTCTACTTCTAGCACGTTAGATGAAGAATGAGAATAAAGAAAAGGCAGGCAGAGACGCCTAAACCTTGTTTCCCCCTCACATTTAACAAATACTTCCAAAGCAAATGAAGGTGGTGAAGTAGCCCTGCAAAAGGTAGAAGAAAGTTAGATGGTCAATTCTTACAAAATCTCTATTGTGCATCATAGAAGATGGCCAACTTCTATCTAACACGACTAGAATTTCTTTCTTTTTCTGGTTTGGCAAGTATATAAAACTAGAATTTCACAATCTAACAATTCATTATATATATATATATATAAACTAGAATTTCTCAATCTAACAATTCATTATACATCATAGTATAATAAAACATTGCAAAACTTAGGTAAAAATACTTAAGTGATGTACCTTAGGTTCCCAAATTAAACTTAACAATGTGGCTGCAATAATACATTAGCCACACGGTCAAATTTAACTATCGTTAGGGGAAGACAAGGGCAAATCCGGGAGGGTCAAGGGGGGCAATTGACCCCCCTGGCCCACCCAAAAGAAACTTTAGCTGTTACTGATTAGTTACTATAACCCTCTTAGGCAATGGCTGTTTTAACAAAAGCTGCTTTTCCTTGCTATTGTTTGTTTATTTTGGATTGCTAGTCCTCTGACCAGGCAGCAAGGAGGCAGCATTTTGGAACTGCAAATGGCAGTGCTACAATTGCATTTTTATTGCAGCTTTTTTGGTTATTGTAAGACCTGAAAATTGTAGCTTTTTTGCCACAAGTTGGAGGACTGAAAATATTCATAGTATAGTTTTAGTTATTACATTTTAAACATTTTATGAGTCTACATTAACCAAAATAACAGAAATTTAATTAAACTTTATTCGGTATTTATCTAACTAGTAAAATCATTTCTATCTAACTAGTGAAAAAAATTGAATAATGAATTATTTATGTGATAGATATCCTAACAAATACACACAATATAATCAATATGCTATATTTTGTGGGTTTTCTTATACTAAAATATCACATAGTGTTCAAATGAATGGCTTTTAATTTTTCAAATTGATCTCAAATACTATATACATTTACATGCACATGTATAATGATATTTGTCATATAAAAAAACTGCAAATTTTGCACACCCCCCCCCCCCTCAAGTCAAATCCTGGCTTCACCATTGGGGGAATATAACAAAATTTTGTTGCATTGGCCAATGCATCCACATGGTTAAATTTAATTGGAGAACCTAAGATACAGCACTTAATGAACTACAACTAAGTTCTGTCCATTAAAATATAAACTAACAGTTTTGATATTAAAATAGCCCATAAACTACGACTTTTGTTTCACAATATAATCAATCCACTTGCAGTTTTGTAGAAAATTGGGAATGAAATTGTTGATTGTAATGGAAAGTGTACGTGAAAAGCAAGGGAATTGCATCATTTCGGGGTAGTCACCCTCCAAGAGAAGAAAAACGGGGATTAAGAATAGAGCCTAGAAAGAGAATTAGGAAATTTACATCAACTTTCACAATGAGCCAAAATCAAGAAAAGCTCGAAATTGGTTGTTTAACTAACTAACAACTTGAAATAATTAATTAACTACTTTTATGTATTGTCTCCCACACGTGCATTGTGCATTGCTGATCTCATTACACACAAATTCAAATTTGACACGATTTCTTTGTTTGAACAAAGTTATTCACAAATTCAACTGATGAGGATTAAGAATAGAGCCTAGAAAGAGAATTAGGAAATTTGCATCAACTATCACAATGAGCTAACATCAAGAAAAGCTCGAGATTGGTTCTTTAACCAACTAACAACTTGAACAACTACTTGTAACAAATTAATTAACTAATATTCTTGGTTAGTCTTGCACTAGGTTCTTGATCCTAGTCTTATGTATTGTCTCTCACTACACACAAGTTCAACTGATTACAAACAATAGAGGTTAAAAGCTCGCAACATACCCGAGAAGCGTTACAGCTTGAGAGGCCGAAGAAGCGTTTTGTTCGAGAAACTCGCAGGCAGTGATTACAATGGGTTCAGAAAATAATACCTGAATAATATTAACAACAACAAAAATGCATTAGCCACAAAAACTTGCATTATTAGCAAACTAAATCTGCTAATTCATAACCTAAACTTGCCCTAAAATTGAAATTTGAAGAAAGAGAGAGCTTAATTTACACAAAATTTAGTAACAAAAATAACAAATTCGAAGATGGAGATATTGAATTGTAATTTTTGACAATGTGTGAGAAGCGTGACGAAACGAAATTCACAGAGAGAGAGTTGTACCTCGTCGACGTACTCGTCGAGATGGGGATGATTGAAGGTCTGGGAGAACAAGACGTAGGGTTCGGGTCGACCCATTTGGGTATTGCGGATCTTGCAAATGGGTTCGCCCAGTGGAGACTGAGTTTGAGTCTGACTCACTCGGATTTTGAATTTCTAGGGTTTTGGGTGTTTCAGAATTTAATAGTTATTGGTTTTTTAGTCACCGACCAGGAACACGAAGAAGTGAGGGAAGGTTGTGTACTTGTGTTGTGTAACTTGTGCTGTGTTGTGTTGTGTTGTGTTAGTAAAATAAAAATTTTTAAAAAAAAATCTTTTTTTTTTTTTTTTTTTTTTTTTTTGCAAATTTGAAAAGAGCGCATTCTATTATTCTAAAAGCCCTTTGGGCGCTCTTGATTCAAACATGGCTTTCATAAGCTCTTTTTACGGCTTGTATAACTCGATTCACACAATTGAGTTTCATACAACAAAGAAAAAAAATTATATATAATTTGGGTTTTCAAAAGTTGAGATCCAACTTTCAAGAGTGATAAATGTCACATTTAGTCACGTCACATTAGCGATAGCTGCTTGAAACTCAAGTTTTGCAAAATCAAGTTGTGCTTGAAATTCAATTTTTACAAAATCGAGTTCCAAACAATGCTGCTTAACTAAATAAATTTTAAAAGTCTTCTTCTAGTGAAATAATTCGAAAAAATGCATTATTTTGCAATAAATACACACACACACATATATATATATAAGAATTATATTACATGTTATAATTATTTTTTTTAATTTAGACAAATTTTACGTAAATATCAATATTTGTTTTAGCTATTAATACTATTTTAATTATTTTTTTTGACCTAGTAGTATCTTAATTTTAAATATCAACAACATCAATATCTATATTTTGTTTGATTAAGTATTTATATCGATGTTTCTTAAAAAAATGTATCTATATCAATATTTAGTTATTTATAAGGTCTTATATATTTGTGGGGGTCAAAATCTCTTTTGTCCAACCTGAAGGGTTATCTTGAAGTTCTAACCATTACAACTAATTTATAAGTTTTTAGAGTTTTTTTTTTCTGAATAAGTTTTTAGAGAGTTTTTGTACTTATCAAAACTTTCCTATAACCTTGGCACTAGTGTATTTGTGCCTTTAAATCTTAAATTGTTCGTTCAAACTCTTATGTTTACTTCTTCCTTTTTTCTTTTTTCTTTTTTTGCTGAATAAGTTTTTAGAGAGTGTTTGTACTTATCAAAACTTTCCTATAACCTTGGCACTAGTATATTTGTGTCTTTAAATCTTAAATTGTTTCAATCAGACTCTTATGTTTACTTACCCACTTATTTTATAAATTAGTTGTGACAGTTAGAACTTCAATATCAGCCTTCGGGTTGGTCAATTTTGACTCCCACAATATTATTTAAACGTAGTATGACATAGCTCTATTCAAGTACACCAACATATATATTCTAAAAATAAGAAAAAAGTACGTTGACATATTTTCTGATATAAATTATAAAGTCAATAAAATGGAATAATTATATTTAGCTAATTGTCGTTACTTAAATCATGGCACCCAGTCCATTGACATCCCAATATCTTCACAGATAGATCATAAAGAAAGAGGACGGGGAGTGACATTATGCATAACAAAGAAACAATTTTAGGCTGGAATTTTTCCAATGATAGACTGCTCATTCGATTGCATGATTTAAGGCCAAAAATGGATATAGCCCAATGCAATATATCACCTGTAGACCCAGAAGAAAATTGCAGCCTTTTGCCACAAATTAACTAACTAGTAATTCTTAGTCTCGATCTTAGTCTTATATATGTATTGTCTGTCTTGCACAAGTGCATTGGTCTAATTACACACAAATTGGACAAGTTTTCTTCGTTTGAACAAAGCAATTCACAAATTCAACTGATAAAAAAAAGGGAATGTTAAACAACAATAGAAACTCACAACTTCAACTTACCATTTACGTTTAAGAGAGGGAAGGTTGTCTTGTGTAAATTTTCTTTTCTCTATTTTTCTTTTGTTTTTATCTTTATTTTTATTTGCAAATTTGATGAGGAGCACAATTACAGCCCATTGGGTGCTTTGATTCAAACACAACTTTCATTAGCTTCTTTTACGATTTATTAATTTCATTGCTTTTTTTTTTTTTTACATAGAACTCGATTTTCACAAAGTCAGATTCCATACAACAAAAGAAAAAAGTTACATATAACACGTGTTTATAAAAACCGACTTCTATTTATTAAGAACTTAAGGAGCCATTTGGTAATATTGTTTTAGTAACATTATTTGTATTTTTTGAAAATACGTGTGGGTGAAAAAGTGTGTAGAAATACATGTAATGTTGTTTAAACACTGAAAACTATTGCTCAAAACACCCAACCAAACAGCCCCTAAGTTTTTAAAAGTTGGGTTCTAAGTGGGATTGATGTCACATTAGTTGTGTTGCATCAACTTTAACGACTTGAAACTTGAATTTTACAAAGTTCAGTTGCGTTTGAAACTTGATTTTCACAAAATTGAATTCCAAATGAGGTTATTCAACTAAATCATTTTCAAAATACTCTTTCCGGTAAAATAATTAGGAAAAATACACTATTTAACAACAACAAAAAAAGGCCTATATATAAAAATTACTACATGTTATAATTATTTCCTTTTCTTTTGTAATTTTAGACAGGTTTTACATAAAAGTTAGTATTTTTTTTTTTAGCTATTAATAGTATCTTAAATTTTTTTTTGGGACCTAATTGTACCTTAATTTTAAATATTAACAGTATCTATATTAATTTTTTTTTAGGGGTAATGACACTCCCCTCCCTTAAAGTTTGAAAGGATAACGCTCCACCTCAAACTTGAACGAAAAAAACACTCTCATCCCTTAAGATTTGAAAAAAATAACACTTCCCTCCCTTCTGTTTATATTAGTAACAAAATATTCTAAATTTCTATAAAATTCTTTTTACCAAAGTTTAACTATGATTAGTAAAAACATAACTAAGAATTTTAGAATAATAATGCAAAATTTATTAAGCTCCAAAATACCTGTGATGGAAAATTAAAAATAAGAAAAAGTCATGTTAAATATTTTAAATTCTCTTTAATTAGAAAATTAAATCGATGAATTTTAATTCTGAGAGGGGGTAATTTTGGAAACCTGCACTTGATCAAATGGCAAGTTAGTTTGCAACATTTAAAACATCAATTTAATAGAGTTCGATCAAATAATGGATGTGAAGGGGAGAAAGTGTGTGTGTGGGTGTGTGGGTGTGTGGGTGTGTGTGTGTTTTTTTTTTATCATTCCTCCATACTTCAAAGGAGGAGAGTATAATCACTTTATATATATATATATATATATATATATATTATATATTAAGTATCAATATCAATGTTTCTCATAAAAATAAAAATAAAAAAAAAAACTGTATCAATATTTAGATATTATTAGGTCTTATATATTGTTTAAAAGTATGATGATATTGCTCTATTAAAGTACATTGACAATATATATATATATATATATATTTTTTTTTTTAAAGTACATTGACATATTTTTCTGATCTAATGTCAATTATAAATACCAGATTTGAATTCCTATCCCAAAAGGTAAATGGACTTAGGCCCAAAAAGTCCAAAACAATAAATTTGTAGAGTGTGGATTGGAAAACTGGGTTTTAGTGACTCAGACAACAAATAAAGTAAATCTTGGTGACAAAGGATTGAAGATAAACAAATTTAAACTAAAGAAAAATGTATTCGGCAATGTCCGAGGAGACTTGTTCTTATATATTTCTTTCAGGCTTAATTACAAAATCAGTTCTTGATGCTACAGTATTTTTCTCTTTTTTTCTCCGGTCTCTTTCTCTTCAAGGGTCTCTTACATTATATATCACCCCTTAATTGATCTTGGCCCTCCAGTTGTTGGTTATCCAGACCATTACTTGAGTGCTTGTCCCATCGGACATCTTCTCTGGTCCTATGTGAGTTGAGGTAAACAAGGCAACACTATTCAGGGGTCTTCTCCATATAAATGTGGCCAAAAAGTTAGCTGTAGAGCATTCAATACGGTGGCAGCAGCTTTTCCTTAGATATTTCTGAGCTTCCACCCCTCCTGTACGTTCATAGTGCACGTCCCTATCAGTGGAATTTCCCTGGAAGGTCATTTTAAAAGATAAAATATACATTTGATCTATGCTTCATTTATCCGAGGAGATACTCCACCTCAAACTACCTTCCCCAACTTTTCCATTTGCATCATATTCATGGGATTCTAAGCTCAAAACCTTCACCACGGTTTATTCGTCCTCAGACCAATCAACGTCCTCGGCCAAGGCCAAAGCCCAATATACAATTTTGAGCCCTTATCCCTACATCAATAATATGGAATGATTATATTTAGTTATTGTCATTACTTAAATAATGGATATATGTTGTAACCTTTTTCTCAAAAAAAAAAAAAAAAAAATTATGGATGTATAAGTTAAAAAAGGGGGGGGGGGTTGTGGGGGGAAGAAATACCTCTAAAACTATAGCAAAAAAGAAAATTTAAACTAGGTTAATTAATGATGTATAACTCCATAGTCGATACTATATCATTATTGTAAATACAACAAAAAACAATGTAAATAAAAAAAATAAAAAAATTGTACATGTAAGGACAAGATTTGAACTTCAGCCCACCAAGGAAAATGGACAATAGCCAACCAAGCCCAAAACAATATATTTGTAAGAGAATGAGTAGTATAAGAGAATGAATCGACAAATAAAATATGGGCCACAGTTGATAAGATTCAAGCCAATAAGAGTAAAGACACAGATTGACAAAATAACGCTCTTCGGTCATGTCCAAAGATGAGATGTTCTTGTATTAACTCAAGTTTAGCTTAATATAGAATACAATGTGTTCTTTTTTTCTTCCTTCTTAGATTACATGCCCCTTTTTTCATGGTGACCATTTCTCCATATAGTCCTTCCCCCCTTTGTCATAGCCTTCCACCTGTTGATTTGGTAAAAAATCCCTTGGATGCTTGTCCCATCAAGACCTCCTGAAAGCTTTGTAAGTAGCTGTGAGTTGAGATGACACTGTTTAGGTGTCATTTTTCCATAAATGCGTCCAGTTCATTTGGTGCAGTCATTTAATGTGATGATAACAACTTTCTTCATAGATATTTCTTCTTTTACTGTTGGTGGAGCTCTGTTACTTTCCCTAAAACTTATCATTCCATAATGGTTACCTCCTTATAGCCCTCCCGAGGTGGCTCAGCTCCTCGGGGACCAAAGCTAACTCGTAATTTTTTTCCTTTGTCCTCGGCCCATTCACCCAAGCTCAACAATCCCTTTGACTATACTCAGGCTTTTGCTCATCCTCAGGCACAACCCATAACCCAACATGCCTACCCAAACTTCCTATCCCCACAATACACAGTAGGATTCTTTGCAATATATATCATAAATTGTATTTTTCTTTTTGCAATTAACAAACTAATTCAAGTTTGATATAAAATATCCACTTTGTCATCCAAAAATTAGTAAGCTAATTGGGTATGTGGTGCACTACTATGTCAAAACAAATAGCTAGGCCTATTCTCATTATAATTAACCCCACTAAAATTATTTTGGAGGCTTGTCAAGACAACTATTTTATACATCAAATGTGGTCTTACTAAGGTGCCATTTGTTGAGACTTAATTTAGAAATTAAACCAACTTATTTTTGTATGTTCAACCTTATAAATTTTCATTTTTTGTTTTGGTATAGCTTAAAAAAATAATTGCCAAAACCCGAAAGTGTTGAATTAAACTCAGCAGCATTTTATGCTCTCCTTAGGAAGGAAAAAAAAAAAAAAAAAAACCCAGCACAGTCGAGTCTCTCCCACGCCAAGGCTCCCTCCAATCTCTGTTGCACCATGTATATTTGGAACCCACAAAACCAATGTTCATGAAACCGCATTCATCATGGATGTCTCGAAACATTAGCATCTGGTTCTCAAGGAAGCAAGGCTCTGTTCCATTTTCCTTTTCACATGGGATGTTTCTGAGACAAGTTTTTTACAAAATCAGCTCAAGCATCAACTTTGCATTGGCTTTATCAAAGCAAGCTGCAATTTCAAAGGTTGAAGAGTGATTACTGGAGTTGGCTTCAATTATTATTGTAGAATAATACTTGTGAGATATTTCAAAGCAATGGCACCTTTCAAGTTTCACCCTTCATTTTCAAGATTTTGCATGCAGTCCAGTACAAAACCCCATTGCAATTCCACAATCGGTTGCAATTAGGTGCCTCAACTTGTAAAGCAGAATCATTGTAAAATAAAAGTCATGGATTTTGATATTATAATTAATAAGAAAGAGCATGAGCCTTTTGTGCCTCCTAAGAAAATTGTATTTAGCTTGAAACGAGAAAAAGTGGGTAGTCTCAGCTACTTGTTAAAGAGTAATGGCAATTATACATTTTAAGGTCTGCTCATGTCTGTAACCATGAAAGCTTATAATATAAAATTTGCAATTCTTTTTACATATAATAGCTAATACCAACTGAGATCTATAAAAATACCCTCCATGTAAATCTGTGTACATAAAATTAGCATTACAGCCACCCTGCTAAGTCACATCCTAATGTAATGCCTAAAAATATTAGTGGCAAAATTTTATGCCTCTCAAGTCTCAATAGGAGGACAAAACGAAAAAACGGGAAGGCCGGACTCCTGTTGAACAGTGTTTAGTTTTGGAGAAGTACAGAATTTAATAATGTATGGTTTGACTGTGCAGTAACTCAACTGCGGCAGCAACCACTCCCTTTCCCTCCATAGAAATGTCCAAACCCGGTTCCTCAATTTTCCTATTTAGAAGCTTGTCAAGTTCAGTGCGCAATTTCTGCAAAAGAACCCCTTACAACACTTAATCGAAGTTGCAAACAAAGAAAGGGAAACATCATTTAAGGAGTCATAAAAATATACAAAAAATCTTGGGGGACATTACCCGTATCAACTCTAAAACACTCTTCGATGCAGAGAAATGAAGGTAACCACCAAGCATCTCAATGCCCTCCCCAGTTTTGCTAGGGATGAGATTACCACCAAATAGAAGTAGAGCATAATCTGATATATTTGTCGAGTCTCGGACGTATATGCTAGTTGTTTTCACCTTTTCACTATAAACCATGTAAGGTAGAGGGAAGAGATGAACTCCTGCATTGACGGATGATGGATGAATGTCAACTTTCCCAACTTCTTTAGTGTAGAATGCTGTCCGCTTTCCTCTTCTTTTGCATTGCACCACATTTGGGTAGAGTCCAGCACAAAGGATTGCGGAGACCATCTCCAAATCATGGCTGTATTGGTTGTAAGCCTACACACATATCATAAAGAGAAAATCCTTCAAATCTTTCTTCTCTGGATAGATATATGATACAATTATTCCAATGGTTAAATTGAGAAGGAAAGAGAGTAGCAAAACTGCCCTACCACAAAACTCAGTGAGAAATCTCTTGAATTGAAATAGTGTTATAAATTGTTCTAAAAAATATGTAAATAAAAATAATAATAATGAGGGGATAGAGATACTTCATTTCAAAAAGGAAAATTAAAAATATTAAGAGCTTACGTTAGCACCCCTTGATTTGTCTACAAAGCCAATGCCTGATAATAGATCTACAAATTGCATTCTCATATCATCCATCATCTGCAAGGTAACTGGGGATAAGAAGTTATCCCAACAGAATGCTCTTTCCTTTCCATTACGTTTTGCATCCTTCCATCCTTCAAAAGCTTTAAGAAGTGCAATGTGGTCACTGCATAAAGAATGTTTGTGCAAGATTGGAATCAGTAACAAAATCAAGGTCAATCACAAAAAACTCCACAAATGCCATAATAAAGGACAGTAAGCTTAATGATTAACCTGCAAGAATCACCAGCAAAGGATCTTTTTGCTTCATCAGCTTCCTCTTTCCTATTTATTGGTAACACAAATGGGTCACGATGAGCAAGAGCAGCTGCAATTGTTAAGGCTGGATTGAGGCATTGAAAGATAGACCCCATAAGAAGCATCTTCCCAATATTTGGGTCCAATGGTAGAGTACAAAGATGGCGACCTGTTGCACAAAATTCTTCTGATTACAGTCAACATCCTAAAGCTGATATCCAATACAGAAACCTGTATGCAATGGTATATACCAAGTGGGGTAAGTTCCTCCATGTCATCTAGAGCCCCAATTGTTTTAAGAAGTTCAATCGCATTTTGAACAGCAAGAGCATCCGGTGGCTGAAGTGCTTTTGCCAAAAATGATCCAATCGTTCCAAGCTGCAAACTTTTGATATGCAGGCATAGTTCTTGCAGAGGCGTTCTGAGAATCTCAGGTAACTGATACTGAAGCATTGCATCATGGATCATCTTTGGATACAATCTATAACAAACTCCAGGTTGCACACGACCAGCACGACCTCGTCTCTGAAATTACTCACCATATATCAACCAAAAAGATACAGAAGAAAAGGGAGGAAAGAAAAAGGGTAATCCAATGAAGCAACAGATAAATTAGGCTAAGCTGGAGAAACATGATTCACAAAGAAAGAACCTCCTATTTGCTATTACACTTTCATGGTGCTCCCTGCATACCTGATGTGCCGAAGCCTTGGAAATCCATGATGGTAATAGACAAGCCAGTTTGTTCAGGGCATCATAACTAGTTTCCTTTGCCTTTCCACAGTCAATGACATACACAACATCATCTATGGTGATGCTACTCTCAGCAATATTGGTTGCCAGCACAATTTTCCTACAATAATGGACGAAGTATATATAGAACTTAGCAGACACAATTGCAAGAAGTTCAAAGATGTTTGTGACAATTGAAATTGTGAAGCTCAGTAGTGCTCCAATTGACATTCTACTTTTAAATACAGGGGGATTATTTTCATAAACTATTAACATTAACGGTACCGCATAGGGTGGTCATTGTCACACTGACAATCATATGAGGTTGCAAGTAAGCAGAAAAATGTTTATACTTATGCCCACCAACAGGGGAGTTGTGAATTAAAAAGACACCAATGAAGTTGGGCAACAGAACTACAGTACCATTACTTGGTGCAAGGTGCTATTAATTTAAGAGAACTTTGCACAGTGACATGACCATAATTGAGCTATGCAGTCCAATATGCACTACCATGGTGATGAAAATAAAGGAATACTAAATAATATTTCCAAAGGACAAGAGCCAAAAACAAGCAAACGAACAAGTTGATCTTAACATTAAATACTTAAAATTATAAAAAAGAAGTATGCTTGCCTCTTGTTAGGGGGAGGACGATCAAATATTTCACGTTGATTGATGGTGGGCATTGACCCATGTAGGGGAAGGACTAGAAACTTGCTGGGATCTCCAAGGAAATTGTTTGCTTTAACTTTGTCAAGTAGCTTAGAGATGTCATCCCAGCCCGTAAGGAATACAAGAATAGCTCCATCACCTTCATGGCGACAGATGTGTTCAATTGTTGCCTCCACCTACAACACAAGACCAGTGATATGACTATAAACAACAACAATAACAAAGCCTTTGTCCCAAAATTTTGAAGTTAGAAAATGTATATTAATGATAAATGATATTGCATAGAGGAATGCAGTGACAGAAACCTCCTATCATTGGTATTAAGGGAAAAAATACATATAAGAAAACTGTCATCCCAAGCTCCCCACCCGAGCAATATATAATGACCTCATCCAGCAATCTCCAACCAAGAAGTTATGAGTCTGAATTGCCAAAAGGCAAATTGCCTGGCTGACTTGACTGCCACCGAATGTAAATGGTGTATATGACAGGCTTAACAGAGCACTAGCATCCTAAACCAGTCCCATGGTATATGCTTTTGCAGACAATATAATTTTAGTGGATGAAACTGGATGTTGAGTCAACACCAAGCAGGAAATTTGGAGGATGCTTTTTAGAATCTAAAGACTTTATAAGAGTAAAGTAGGGCATGAGATCATGGGTTCAAGGTCCACATACTTCAAGTTACATTTAACATGTGCCACACAGGAAATAGAACAAATGGCCAAGCAATTCTCGAAAATCTTTACTAATATGTTCTTGCTAGGACTATAATACTTCCTCTGATGCACATTTTCCCATTAATCGCCTTACAGAAGATAGGTATTACCTTTTAACATTAAGGTTTAAGTGCTCATTCGGGAGAGCTTGTATTTATTGGCCTGTTGGGCTTAAAAAAATAAGCTGGGCCATGGTACAGTTGTATCTAGAAAAAAGAAAAGCTTTAAAAGAGTTATACATTAGCCAAACAACTTAATTTCACCCTACCGCGCATCCAAACAAATACTAAAGGGAACTAAATACTTGAGCAAACACACATCAGTCAAAATGCTCAGCATAAAGTCAGATACAATACATATATTTCTTTCAAGCAAGAAAAATTCAAGCAGGACGTAGAGAAAGTTTGTTCCATTTGTTAATAGATTACACAAAGTGCATACCAGACCCAAATCAAGCTGAGAACCAGACCAAGCTTCAAGAGACTTTCTTGTGGATACACTGTAATTTTTGTATTGAGAATCAATATCAGCATCCTGCAAAAAACACAACAATATTGTAGTAAATACATTATGGAAAGAAGTATAAATTCCAGAATGACCTATTTAGAAATACTGAATAGTGTCATGAGTTACTCTATATATAATTGCAAAAAGATGTTCATTGGGAAAAAGTTAATTTGGAACTGTTCAGGTCCTCATAAAGTAATATCATGGATACATATAATTACTAGAGATGTGAATCACGCATTACAGATTAACAAAATTTGCAATTTACAAGGAAATGGCTTAGTCAAGCAATGGTCTATGACTTCCAAAATCATATATGCATTGGTGGAACTAATTTGCTAATAAGACAAACAGCAAAAACTCCATGTGCTGCAGTGTCAATCCACATCAAAGCTCACACACACACACACACACACAAGAAAAAGTTACCAAAATGCACAAATGAAATCAATAGCCCCATGGTATGCAGAATACAGACAATGGTTGGTCACATGGTATAAGCATTGCTCCCTTGGTAGTTATTTTTTGATAAGAACGCTCCTTGTCTTCAAAACACCTACTATTTCTCTCCTTCCAAATACACCATATCAAACAATGAGGAACAACCATCCATATATCTCCATTATGATGGCAACCAAAACAACCTTGCCAGCAAGCCAAAAGCCCAACAACAGAGAATGGCATAACCCAACAAACTCCAAATAAACCAAAAACCATATCCCACAACTCCAAAGCAACAGGGCAACAAAGGAAAAGATGGTCAGTAGTTTCACTATTACACTTGCACATATAACACCAATCCAAAATGCAAACCTTTCTTTTCCTTAAGTTGTCAATTGTCAGACATTTCCCCAAGGCTGTGGTCCTTACAAAGAAAGCCACTCTAGAGGGAATCTTCTGCTTCCAAATGCTTTTCCAAGGGAAAAACTGCTCACTATGGCCAACTAGAGGATGGTAGTAAGCACTGACCGTGAACCCATTACTCTTACAAGGCAGCCAACATCTCTTATCCTCCCCGTTCCCCCTTACAAGAGTGCAATAAATGGAATTGATGAAGCTCCTGAAAGCTTCAAATTCATGATTATGCACCTCCCTACAAAACTAAAAATCCCAATGGAGGACTCCATTGGTGAACCTCATTAGATCCGCCACACTTGCCTCTTTGCTACGACAAATCCTATATAAATCAGGATTGCGGTCAGCGAGAGGAGAAGTTCCACACCAACGATCTAGCCAAAACTGCACTTTTGATCCATCTCCAATTTCATACAGAATAAATAGAGATAAAGAGTGCCACCCCCTTCTAATATTTTTCCACAAACTAACTCCATAAGGACTAGAGAAAGAGCTATAACACCAACCACCCCAATCACAACCATACTTCACCTCTATCACTTGACGCCACAGAGCATCCCTTTCTTGCCCAAATCTCCATAACCACTTCCCTAATAAAGCTACATTGAAGGTTCTCAGGTTCCTAATCCCCAACCCACCTGAAGAATGCAGAGTACACACTGTAGACCAATTAACCAGATGAAATTTGGGCTCGTCTCCTAGGCCATCCCACAGAAAGTCCCGTTGAAGTCTAGCAATTCAGTTGGCCACAAAAGCAGGAATAGGGAATAAAGAAAGAAAATGAGCAGGAAGATTTGAGAGAGTGCTTTTAATTAAAGTGACTCTACCTCCCTTGGATAAATATAATTTTTTCCAACTTACTAATTTTCTTTCCATCTTCTCTAGAATTGGATTCCAAATAGACTTGTAATTAAATTTTGCCCCCAAACGAAGACCCAAATATTTCATTGGGAGAGACCCTTGCTTGGTAGTTATACATGCATTGGCAGTTTGAGAATCCACATATAGCATACAGTACAGTTTAAGTGTTTCCAGGAAAGACCAAAACTAAAGTGAGTAAAAAGGTCGGGTGCCTAAAGCAACCAACAAGGACATGGAGTTACAGATCTATGCAGAAACCATTTAATTTTTTTTTCTAGAATTTTTATTAAAGTAGGATACATTGACAAGGACATGGAGTTACATTGTTGACACTTCCATTGTGTCTCTATTTGTTGCAGACTTGGAGATCATGAACCATGAAGCAATCAGATGCTAAACTCATAGAAATTAAACAAAATATATCATAAATCTCATTTAGGGCAATATTTCAGAATCATGTGACTGAAACATGAAACACATTTACATGACCAAGTTCACTTGCCTATGCAAATAAGCATGAGCTTTCATGCTTGGTTTACGCAAAATAAGCACTATTTCGACTTTCCATAGCATGGTCCTAAACATTATGCACTTTTGCATAAGTCAACACCATATAAACACTTCTAAAGGGTTCCCTAAATGGAAATGAAAATGATGAATAGTAAATGCCGCATATGATATGGTACTTACAAAAAAAAAAAAACCAGGATGATATGGTCTGCAATATCATTCACACACTATTGGCTTAAAGAATATCATGTCCAAAAATTAATGATTTGTGCACATCAAACGGACCTAATATTGCACCAAGATGATAAATGTGGAAAAAAAGAAATATAACAAGCTATAGATCACCTAACCAATGTAACAGAGGAATTGCAGCCTAATCTGTTTAGAGAAAGATAGTTACATCAATTGCATTAGAACAATGGTAGTTTATCTCCCGAGCAGAATACATGACAGTGATTTTATTATTTTCCATTTTTAAATGATAAGTTGCAAGCACATGCAGTAGAGTCTTAAAATCACAACTTCACCCCGCATTCTATTAGGGAAAGACAGCGCCACTGAGCTAGAGCACATTGGTAAAAAATTTACCATATAAAAACAGAAAATAAGGGATATAGAGATTGCAAGCATGCCTCAAATAATTCTGTTAAAGGATCCTTCTTGGAATCTTGTTGCCTCCTCCTCCTCCTTGAATTCCCCTCAAAGTTGTCAAACTCTGACTTGATACTGTAATGAGTTTTTTCCAGCACATCCTCTAGAAAAGACTCTGCCACAGGGAAAGTCACTTCCTGCCATTTTGTCAAAATAATATTATGTGTGAAAAATATAAGTCTTCAACTACCTCAATTATTCATGAATAAATGGTAAATGATTAAAATGGTTAAAGAAGTACCGGTATATGTATAGTTGGGGCATTTCCAAAGTATTTGGAGAACAAGTCAGCATTAATGGTAGCACTCATTAGAATAAGACGTAAATCTGGACGGCGAGGAAGAAGGTCACGCAGAATTATTAGTAAAAAATCTTCATTCATGCCTCTTTCATGGATTTCATCCACTAGTAGATGGCTCACCCCAGCTAACTTTGGGTCTTGAACCTGCAGTCCAACATCAAATATATCAAACAACGTGAAATTTTCCTAGAAGATAAGAATCAATGGCTCTATTTTGATGACTCTTTAATGTATGGTAGGATGTAACTTTGCATTCTCCACTAACACATATACCTATGTAAGGTTTCAACAGTGAAGACATAGAAAACCAGGCAGTTTGCTGTGCTCAAAGCTTGACGCCCAAGATCATGAAAGTAATTATTATATTGATTCTTACAGAAGCAAGATATATATAATACATGTCAAAGAAAGAAAACATAGGCAGGACTAATCAAACTACAAGCTTCAAACAACAATTGACGCAGTTGAGAAATATCATCTTACCAACTGTCTAAGTAATACTCCTGTGGTACAAAATAGCAACCGTGTTTGAGCAGAACGTTTAGCTTCCAGGCGGATCTGATAACCAACAGTTTCACCTAGACTCTCCCCCCTTTCAGATGCTATACGAGCTGCAACAGAAATAGCAGATATACGGCGGGGTTGAGTGCACATTATTCTGCAATCAGCACCACGCAAACATGATATTTTGTTCTCCAGAATAAATTGAGGCAGCTGAGTTGTTTTACCGCAACCTGTCTCCCCTGAAACTACCAATACCTACATTGCAAACCAAACTAACATGAATCAATGGAAACACGTAATTGCTACTAGAAACACCTGCAAACTGAAAGTAGGGAAAGTAATTAAGGATTCATTATCACTAAAATATTGAAGGAATCAACAAATTTCTCAAGACCTTTCTTTAAAAAATGCAAAAAATGGCAATGGAAAATGCTTGAAAATTTCATTTAAATGTTGTATGTGGTCAAATAAGATTAAGCGGATCAACTACGATTGCCCTGTCATCCTATATTTCACATGAAAGAACATTTGGCTAACGTTCTTCAACATCTCACTCAATTATTTATTGGTAAGTTACACAAGCACCTAATGGTTTTGTGAGAGACCGTGCCAGGTTTTGAACCCACAACTTCACCTAGCAACTGTTTTTATAGAGACAAAACTCATTGGCCACCTCACTCACAAAATATTCTTTATTTTTCATCTTCTCCTTCCCCCTTTTATGCTTACTAGCATACACTTAACTATTTTTCAAACATGCATGAAAATTCCAATGTAAAACCATACTTTTGGTCCCTAAAATTTGGGACAGGTTTTATTTTAGTGAAATTTCAAAAGTTCCTTTTAGCCCTCAAAAAATCAATAACATACCAAATTAGTCCTTCAGTATTGTCGCCATTATAACAGAGCGCAACTTGGTTTTGTCAAATTTTGCCACGTAAGCAAGAATTATCATGGCAAGGCTATGAAAGGATTAACTTGGTCTCTTTACAATTTTTGAGGGCTAAAAATGAACTTCCAAATTGCAGGGACTAAAATAAACCTGACTAATTTTAAGTATCAATTGTCAATTTTGCCAAATTTTGAACTTAGGAAAAAGTAAATGAAGATTGTACAGGAATATTTAATGACACATCATAGGCAAAAATTAAGGTACAAATTTAACTACAAGTATTAACTGTCCACAAAGTGGAATTTTTGGCTCATAAGATTTCATGCTAATACATTGCAAAAAGAAAAAAAATGCAGCAAGCATGCAATCTTAGGGCACATGGCATATCTTGAACATATAGCATAAAACACCCCACGCATCAAATTGATACATGATATAAATATCAATGATATTCCACATGGAGAACATCGTAGAACAAAGTTGTCTGCCCCTCCTGTCTCTCTCTCCACGCACATAAACATAGATATGAAAACATTACTAGAGTTAATTCCAAAGGAAGACCGGATTTGTGTTAAATACTTAAATCATGGTCAACAAATATTTTCATCCTGATACAGACAGAATATCAGACCTGGTTTTCAGCAACAACTTTCAAAAACTCAGATTTCATTTTGAATGCAGGAAGCTTTTCTCTGAATGACCGCATTGCCCTTGAAGAATCACTTACCTGCATGTTGGCAATACATAACATGAATATTACTTGATCTTAACATACTCCTTAAATTCAAGTGAATAGTGGTTTGAATATTATTGCAAGTAGAAATAACTTATATCAAAGCGGGACCAAATTGGCATATGCACCTTCATTTTTTCCTGCCTCTGCTTAAGTTCAAGACTAAGATTGTCCTTAGCAGAATCAATATCTGACAAGGAGTCAGGTTTGATTATATTAACACCAGATGATGATGGCTTGCCTTTGCCGCCCTGGCTGGGTGCTACAGACGAATCTATAGAGGTTAATGTCCCCTGCGACTCTGAACTATTCAATAGATTTCCAACTCTTCTCTCAATTTCTGTGGACATTCGTATCTGTAGAAGGGTTTAAACATAGGATCTTTATCAAATTGACAGAGATAGTTTCAGCATAGATATAAATATTACCTCTTTCTGTGTGGACCCATGACGCTCATCGAGATCTGCCCGGTAATCTGGCAATGGAACTTTGCTGACCACAAGAGTCTTCCCTTTATTATATGCATGGCTTTCTTTCCACAAGTACAAAGGCAAGAGGAAAAAAGTGAGATGGAAGGTTCAAAAAATAAATTTTAAATGTCAAACAAAACATTTTTATAAGGTTTTCTTTATAGGCATTTCTCATAAGTAATTCAATTAAAATAAATGCACAATAAAGAAATGTCAAACAAAACATAATCATAAATTCCAAACCCTTGACATTTTTAATGAGTGTAACATTTCAAATCTAACTACTAATGCAAAAAAAAAAAAAAAAAAAAAAAAAAAAAAAAAAAAAAAAAAAATTGCTGTTAAGCTTTAAAAAAAAAAAAAAAATCATCTTATTAACAGCATGATGAAATATGAAGACCCATCATCCCATAAGTCTCACTGATTATGAAAAACAAAAAAACAAAAAAAAAAAACAAAATTGTATTTTAAGATTTGATCTAGCCTCTTATTTTCATCCCATAAAATTTGAACCATCTGCATTTTCTAATAAAGTTCGCTAATATATAAATTAAAACCATCATTTCTAACTGAACTTCTCCACATTTCTACATCTAATCTACCAAACAACACCTGTTAAATACTAAAGCACAATCTTTGATCTAATTATCATTTCAGTGAGTAGCTTTGATCTACTTATCAAAAGTGATGCACGGACACGAGTACGGGTACGATATGGCGACACAAGCAATTTTTAAAAAATTATAACATGATACGGCAGATTGGACACCGTTACAACATGGGTACAACACCCCAAATGAAGTGTCCATTTATCCTAATAAAACAAATTTAACCTAAGGAACTTTACCTAAGTCTTGTCCAAAGCATATTTTATGTCACTGTGAAGAGAGTGAACCATACTCATGTGGAAGTACATAATAATAAAATAAAAGTAAACCATCCACTGATCACACATCACATGGCTCACATAAATAAACTATACAAAATCAATCAAACTATACTCATATAAGCTAGAAGCTAGACAATACAAACAGCATTTCCTATACACCCAAAGTACAATTCACCTATGCACACAAACCACTCTTATGCCAATTCATCTAAGCTATAAGCACTTACAAGTAAAGCCCCAGTTGATAAGCCATATCATATAAGGTTTGTTGGTCTGCTCGACTGAAATTACGCTTAATTATCATCTCCTGTTCCCCTCCTCCTTTCATCTGCTCTATTTTGCCCCACCACTCATTCTCATCAAGTACTTCCATCTGCACATAAGTATCATTTTCACAACAAAAATGGAACAAATAATAATAATAATAATAATATATATTTTACAAATTTTTTTGCATAATGCTAAGTTTTGTTAATGAAATTTTCTGATTAATATTATGAATTTAGACTTAACTGAGCATTTTAAACATGAATAAACACATGATTACCACTTTTAATTCCTTTTTCGTTTCCCAGTTTCTCGGCAACCAAACAAGTGGTAACAAACAGAGCATCATATTTGCTTGAGCTATATTTAAATTCAAGCAAAATAAACCCTAAAAATAATAAATAATTTATAAATTACATGTTAACGCTTATTCCAAAAGGCTTATATACCTCAGCCTGTTGCTGTCTCAGGCGCTCGGCTCGCCAGACGGGGTCCCACCACCGCTGCTCGCCGCGTCCTCCTCCTCGGCCTCCTCCTCCACCGCCGCCGCCACGGCGAGCTCCACCGCGTCCTCTGCTGTTAGGGCTGCCGCCGCGGCGACCGCCTTGGAAGTTGGGCCGATAAGACATGGCACGAGCTGAGATCCGAAGCTGCGAAGAAGAGAATCGCCGAGCGAAGGAAATGTGGCTAGAGAGGCAGTGACAGCAATGGTAGCAGTAGCTGTAGTTAGCGCCGAATGAGCGAAGAGACATTTATAAATTTTTATATATATAACAGTGTTGGAGTGTGGACGGAGCTTTATGCCTATGTGTCGTGTGGAGCTGGTGAGTAGTAATAGTTCTTTGTTTAGTTCGTGTGGCGTGCAATGTGTCAAAGTGACTCAAAATTCAAAGTCTGTAATGTGTTACAATTCTAAGGTTAGGGGTGGATTTAATTTTGTCTTCTATAACTTCAAAATTTTAATCCAATCCCTTAATGTTAAATATCATTTGAATTTTCTCAAAATATTGTAATTTTGGGTCGGCAAAGTTTGGTTATAAACTTAGTTGTAACCTATGACTATAACTTCTATTAAAAAAAATTTAACATGATTATTGTAAGGGCCAAATTTGTGTCCCTAGCCCAAAAGGTGGATGGACTTAGAACCAAAAAGCTCAAAACAATGAATTTGTAAAGAGTGAGTTAGAAAACTAGGTTTTAATGAATCAGACAACCACTAAAGTGGATTCAAATGATAAGAGAATGAAGATAGACAAGTTTACACTAAAGAAAATCGTCATCGACACGATCTGAGGAAATCGGTTCCTATATATTTCTTTCAAGTTTAATTACAAAGTCAGTTCTTGAGGGCTACAATGTTTTTCTCTTTGTTTTTCGATCCCCCTTACCATGGAGGGTCTCTTCCATTATATAATTTTCTTTAGACAATCTTGGCACTTTACTCGTTAATCATCCAAACTACTACTTAAGTGTTTGTCCCATTTGACACCCTCTCAAACCCTTTGTGCGTTGGGCAGCCAATGCAGCACTGTTCAGGGGTCTTCTCTACATTAATGCAGTCAGAAAGTTAGCTGTAGAGTATTCAATGTGGTGGTAGCAGCCTTTTTCTTAAATATTTTAGAACTCCTCCATGTCTTATGTTTCCGTAATACTTATCTGTATCAACAGAATTTCCTGAAATATTCCCCTGGGCGGTAGACCACAACTTCAGACCTCGGCTTTGGTTAGCCAAGAAGGCATTCATCTTCGGACCACCCTTCTGGATGACCTTAACCGGATTTCACCTCTTTACTTACTAATACGGATCCTTATGAAAGTGTTTACCCATTCTCGGACTATTTAACGTCCTCAGATTAGGTCTCTGGCCTAATATATATAAATATATATGGGCTTCTGGGCCCAACACCCCTACAGTTATATATATTTAAAATCTAATCATTGAATTGCGTGTGTTTTTATGTTATTAACACAAATGTCAAATTTCATAAATATCGAATACTATTTACTATTTACTATTCGATTTATAAACTTGCTTTTTATGCATTATTTTAAATTACAAAAACTTGAAATTTAAATATTTGATTGACGACATTACTATTGAGTTTTGATATTCTATAAATTTTGCAAGCATTAATAATATAAGAAGAAAATGCAATCTAATAGTGAATTTGTCAAAATTCATATTTTATTTAATAAAAATTAGGCATGGCAATTTGGGCCCGACCCGTGGGTACCTACCCCGGCCCGACCTTAATGGGTCGGATTTTACCCGGCCCAATAAAGAATAGGGTCGGGTATGGGTTTTTGAAAAAAAAAACCTGAACTGGGTCCGGGTTTTATCAAAACCCGATCTGAACCTGAACCCGGACCCGACCCGTTTATATACAAAATTACTTACATACCCTCTTATATATATATATATATATAGTTATAAACCCTAATCTCTTCCTCATTTCTTCAGCCCCCTTGCTCTTCTTCAACTCACACAACACACAGCCGCCTCAGCCCTCACCTCAGTGCCTCACTCACTCTCAATCTCACATAGCTCACATAGACGGTCTCACTCACTCTCAATCTCACTCCCTCTCAAGCACCGCCAGCCCAAGTTCTCAGCCTCTCACCGCCGGTCCAAGCATTCACCACCGCCGGTCAAGCTTTCACTCACCCTTAATCTCATCGCCGATCCAAGATCTCACCGCCTCTGTTCTATAGTTCTCTTCAATTTTTATTTTTGAAATTTTTAGAGACTGAAAATTTCCAGTCTGAGTCTATAAGATGTTTGTTTCAATTTTTCGATTGGTGTTTTCTACTTAAAACTATGGATCTCAACCAAAGTATGTATCAATTCTAGTTATGCTAATTGTTAGTCTTGCCACTGGAATGAATATTCATTTTTGTTTTTATACTTTTGTGAAACTGCCCTGGCAGATCTGCCCTATATCTGATTATGAATGTTGATTTTCATTTTTATGCTTTTGTAAATGGTATCTTGGGTGATGAATGTTTATCACTCAACACGAAGAAGCCCTGGATTAGTTTTTTTGTTGAGCCTATACAAGTTTCGTTTTAGGTTTGTAAATGGTATAGGCTCAAATGCTTTTGTAAATGGTATCTTTTAGGTTTGCAAATGGTAAGAGGGGAGAAATTTTTTTTTTCAGCTGTAGATGCAGTAGATTTACTTGAAAACTTTCAAATACAAAAACTGGAGGTGTTTAGGTGCTAGATTAGTATGAGAAAAATAAAATTGGGTGTTTCTGTGTTTAGTCAGTGTTGTGCTTGCAGAATTACTTCTTTTCTTCTTCTTCTTCTTCTTCTTTTTTTTTTTCCTGGTTGGGCCAGGAATTGGGCCCAATCCCTTAACGGGGCTCATGGGGCCCGTGGGGCCCAGCTGAGGCGGGTCCGGGCCCCGGAAAAAAACCCGCTTAGTAAACGGGCCGGGTCTAAATCACGAGTCTTGGCCCGCGGGTCGGGTCCGGGTATGAAAAAACCCAGCCCGAACCCGACCCATTGCCATTCCTAATAAAAATATATTGAGTGAAATTGTAGTCTTAGACTACAACTAAGTTTGTTGTCAAACTTTATCCTTTTGGGTTTGATTCTTCTCTCATTGAAAATTCTCTCATTATCCCTCATTTTTATCTTGATGAATTGCACATGGCATATAAAAATATGATCATTGAATACAATTCATGTCACATTATAATTTTTAGCCGAATGTGAAAAACATGGAATTAAAAAAGTCCAATTGTCTTAAAAAAACACATTTAGCCTACACAAATTAAATAAATGCTACATCTCTGCATATAACTAGTAATTGGAGTGAAATTGATGACTCCAAATGGGAGGGAATCTTTCCTCAACAAATTGAAATGCTTTTGAAGTACTGGGTATTTGCTTAATAATTTTAAAGTTTAAAGTTTGATCCAAAATCATCTAAAACTTGTTTGTTTTGGATAGAACTCATGTAAAAATCCTTAAATGTTGTACTTTAAGTTCCTTATTTTTTTTTTTTTTTTGTTGAGAAATTCAACCATGTGATTGCATTAGTTAGTGAACCACATAGATAGATTTAACTAGTGTGTAGCCTCGTGCATATGCACAAACACAATTAAAAACAATCATAATTACACAATTAAAATTATACATTTTTTTAGAAGATGTACAGATTATACATGGTATTAGCTTACACTTTTTTTTAAACCATATATTTCTAAAATATGTAATGGTTTCTCATATATATATAATAATTTAATTGGTTTTAAAGTCTTTGATTTTTGCACTCAATAATTCATCTGCCTCAAAAATTAAAAACTTAGATGAACACATGGCAAAAATTGGACTCCAATTAAAATTCAGTTTATAATCTAATTGAATTTGGACTCTTCGACTTTTACACTCAATAATTCACTTGGCACAAAATTAAAAATTAAATGAGACACGTTGCGCAAAATTGAGAATTTAATTGATTTTTTTCCGAGCTTTGGCTATATATATATATGAGAGAGAGGAGAGAGAGAGAGAGAGAGAGATTGTCCTTGTGACATACAACACCACCCAAGCAATTGTACATAAGATTTGTCATTTCTTTAACTAATATAAAAGGATGAATAGTCAGGTGCTTGAAAGGACTTGAATACTCGCTAGAACCTTTTTACCCGGTGGCATTACTTGACCCTTTTATGAGGATAGCTAATCCTCTTTTAAAGAAGATATTATGGAGTTGTTAGATTTACTCCATCATGGAGTTCCTACAATCCTATATTAATATGTTTTAGACCCCTAGCTTTGATACAAATTGAAGAATCATTATGAATTTTACACAAAGTATGGTTTAAGTCTAATGGGATCAATTCTTTTAAGCTTCATTTGTGAGTTCATATGGGAATGGACTGAAATAATCATAAATGAATGGAATGTATTTATGCAAATAAAATGAATGGAATGAAATTAAGTAACCTTGTTTTGAAGTTTTAAAATAAAAGAATTTAAAGGAATGTAAATTAATTGAATGTAAGGAAGGGAATAATATTCTAAAAATATTCTTTTTATTCATTTCCATTAAATTCCATTCTCTCCTCCCAAAAAAGAGCTAGAGGAAATCTAGATTGTAAATTGCCACAAATCCATTTAAGAAAAATTGCAATTCACTTTAGTGAGATTATTGGCATTGACCCAATTATGCCAACTTCGAATAGCTATATATTTTCAAGATCAGCAAAACAACTCTATCTTATCATTTCTAATCATTTAGGCTAACTTTGTGTCTATTTTGAAGTACTTACTTTCTAATGAATATAGTCCCATTTAGAATTCAACACAACACAAAAGATACTAGCAAAAGACTATCAACTTCTCATATTTGAGCAACTTCATACCAAGACCCAATCCTATGAACAGTCCCACCAAACACTAAAAAACCACTCTCATCAAGTGTTTTAAATACTAAAATATTTGGCTTTGATGAATAGTGCAATCTCAATTTTGAGATCGCACTGTTCACAAATTGAAAACTTATATTATTTTTTTTATTCAGATGGGGCCCACTTTCTTTTCTTCTTATTTCTTTTTTCTTTCTTCCCTATCTTTCCCATTCTTGGTACGAGCCTTCGATAATTTCTTTGCTGTCTCTCTTTCCCTCTACTCAACATCTTTGCCTCCCTCTTCGACGAAACCCAAGCTGGAGCATCAAACCAGGGCAATCTTTATTGCAGTGTGTGTTTTGTTTTTTTTGGTGATTTGATGGTGGATTTGGCAGTGGTTGTGTGGGTTGTGGATTTGGCGTTTTAGATTGGCGTTCTACGGCGTTGTGTGGGTTGAGGTTTTGGGTTGGTTGGGTTGGGGTTTTAGACCCTTTTTTTTTCTTTTTTTCTTTTTATTTGTGGGAGGATTCCGATGGTGGTGACTGTAAGTTTATGGTGTTGGTGGCTATGGGTCTGTGTCAGTGGTGGTTGTGGGTCTATGGTGTTGGTGGCTGTGGGTTTGTGCTAGTGGTGGTTGTGGGTTTGTTGTGGGTATGAGTTTGGTAATGGGTTTGTGCAGGTGGTGGCTGTCAATTTCGTAATGGGTTTATGTTGGTGGTGGTATGGTTGCTGTAGTGGTATGGGTTTGTGCTGATGGTGGTATGGTTGCGGCAGTGGTTGTTGTTGGTGGCTGCAACCTACTAGACGTGTACTATTATGAATTAAGTAATTAATATATTATTTTAATATGTTGTAAATATTATTCTAATGTATAAAATTGAAGAATAAAACATATGATATAGATGATATTGTAAAATGATGTGCTAAAATAATAAAGTAGGTTTTTTGGAGTGTAAAAATGACATTTTTATAGAACAGAGAATGCTCTAACACAATTTTATTGATATAAGATATAATTAAATTTTGTCTAAATATGACACTAGAATTTGTGTACACGCGAATACGAACACTCAATTTGTTTTTGAACAAATGTATTCAATTTTACCACATTACTAATATTTAAAAATCCATTAACAATTATTTTTTGGTATTTATTTAAATGATTGAATATATTTTTCTATTTTTGAGATAAATATTTGAATATCTAATAAAATCAAATAAACTCTTTTCAAAAATATTGTAAGAACTTATGAGAATTATAATGCATCCATCTTGTAATCATTGTTTTAAATCGAACTAAAATAGGTCAGTTTAAATGGGAACCGAATCCTAAGGCTCCGCTTGGGAGTTCATAAGGGTAGGGAATAGAATGGAATGGAATGAAATAATCATAAGAGAATGGAAAATAATATAATAGAATGGAATGTGTAGGGTTAGGATTTGTGGCCCAAGCCCAAAACAATGAATTTGTAGAGTATGAGTGAAAGAGCTAGGTGGATTATGGAATCGACAACAATTAATCACAATCCTCAAGCACAAACCAACATGAATTTACACGTAAAGAATGGGTATCCGAAGAGCTATATTATTGATTATGTGGTGAATACAGATCTTAGGGTTACAATAAAGCTCTTATTATTTTTTCTTTTTCTTCTTTCCTTAGGAGCTTCTTTCTGTTATATAACCTCCCTTCTCCTCATCTCCATCGTCCACTTGTACCTCATCCGTAAGTCCACTTGAGTATATGTCATGTCAAGCATCTCCTTTAGTTTTGTGTGAGTGGCGGTAGGTGAGGACACACTGTTCAGGGGTCTTCTCCATATAAATGCGGTCAGAAAAGTTACTGCAAAGCATTAAATACGGTGGTAGCAGCTTTCCTTTTAGATATTTCTTCATCCTTATCGTCTCCAAGTATACTCAGAGTTTATCTTGATCAGGAGGAGTCCTCGGAAGATCATCTTGACCTTTTATACGTTCAATTGATCCATGCTATTCGCGTCAGAGGAGTATAACCTTTTCGGACAGAAGGCGACCTCTTCGAATTGTAATCATTTTTCTCTTTGGGGGTCCCTCTTCCAGATGGGCCTTGCCCTTGCCTCTCCTTCTCTTCGGATGCACAGTAATCCTTACCTGGGGCTCTAGGCTCACTATGTTAGATTGAGTCTTTTTTCCCCCACATAATGTATTTAAGTAAGGGAAAAGAATGAAAATGAATGGAATAGAATGAAATTAAGTAACCTTAATTAGATGTTTTAAAATAAAGGAATGGAAATGAATGAAAATGAATAAAATGTAAATAATCTTGTTTGGGAGCAGCATGGAAGGAATGAAATCATTTTATGACAATATTACTGTGGGGGATGAAAACCCAGACATACTTATTGGGCTGTGGGCCCTGTCCCGAGGGATACTGTACGTCCGAAGAGTAATAGTGGGTCGGGGTAGGATTCATCTGAACGCAACCAACCCAGAAGTAAAAGAAGAGTAACGTCCGAAGAGGTCATATTTTGTCCGAAGAGATTACACTCCTTAGACGTAAATGGTCTCAACCCAGCCAGCGAATAGAAGGTTCGAATGGACCCTCGGGCAATCCCCACGACAAAGATAAGCTCTGAGCTTATCTGGGAATGATTAGGACGAGAAAATATCTTAAGGAAAGCTGCCATCACCGCATTAAATACACTGCAGCTGCTTTTCTGGCCGCATTAATGTGGAGAAAACCCCTGAATAGTGTAATCTCAGCTACTACCACTCACGGAGGGGCAAAAAGAGTACCTGATGGGACATGCACTCAAGTGGATACTTAGATGAAGAACAAATGGACGATGGAGATGATATAAAGGGGTGCTATATAAGCAAGAGAGGTCTCTGATAATAGAGATCGAAAAAAGGGAGGGGAGAGAGGACTTAGACAAATCCATTGTAGTCCCAAGAATTGTAACCACCTCACATTTTAATAATAAACCTCTTCGGACAGACATTTGTAAAGGAAGATGAATATAATCTTATGTCAATGAATCCTCAAACGATATAATTAATCTCTGTTTGATTCACACTTAGCCCAGCTCTTTTGCCCACTATCTACAAATTCATTGTCTTCGGTTCATTGGGCTCTTAATCCATCCCTCTTGGGCCTGGGCTGCCAAATCTGACCCTACAATTGGCGCCGTCTGTGGGAAGAGTTCGTGCAGAGGTGAAAACAACAGCGAAGGATGACTGAACGAGGCCAACAACAGGCGGAGTCAAGGGCATCCCAGCATGCAGACTCTTTCCTTAATTTGGAGCAGAGACAGGATCGCGAGGGCAGTGCATAAACCGTGCGCACTGGTCAAAGCCATTCACATGATGGGAGTAACATATCCCATGCACAGAAGAACCGAGATTTGCAGCTGAAGGTAGAAAAGTTAAAAAGAGAGCTGCGTCATGCAAAACGGAAACGGGTTCCTTCACACTACGATGAGGAGTCTGATGACCAACAGGATCCCATTTACCAACAAAAATTGCGAACGCCAGTCAGTGAGTCCTTTTCCTACCAAGAGGAGCATCATCGTGAGAAGCAACCTCCAAGCCCACCACGCGGAGATATAGGGAACGACGCCATGAGCAAGGCCCTGAACCAAATCTCTAGATCGCCCTTCACACGCAGGATTGAGGAAGCGAGACTCCCCCGGCATTTTAACCAACCTGCGTTCACCATCTACAACGGCAAAACAGACCTAGTAGAACATGTCAGTCATTTTAATCAGCGGATGGCAATCTACTCCAGGAACGAAGCTTTGATGTGCAAGGTCTTCCCCTCCAGCCTCGAGCCGGTTGTGATGAGGTGGTTTGACAGCATAAAGGAGGACTCCATTAGCTCCTTCAAAGAACTCACTCAAGCCTTTGGTTCACGTTTTGTCACCTGCCGAAGAGTGTCCAGGCCCTTGTCCTCCCTGCTATCCTTGAGCATGCAAAAGGGTGAGACTCTGAAGGTGTATTTGGACAGGTATTGGGAGATGTTTAACGATATGGAGGGCAACTTTGATGTGATGGCCCTTGACACGTTCAAGCTCGGCCTCGCCACTGACCATGGCTTGAGGACGTCTTTGTCTGGCAAGCCAGTCACTAGCATGCATCAGCTGATGGACCGTATCGAAAAGTATAAAAGGGTTGAGGAAGATCAGCAACAGGGGAAGGGTAAGGAAAAGGTTATCCCCCAGGAAAGAAGGGACTTCAGGTCGGATCGACTCAGCAGTAGTAAACCACGGAGGGATTTTCCTGCGACTGGAGCAACGAACCCTCAAACAGTCAACACCGTATTCAAAGAGCCAGTACACTAGGTTCTGGAAAAAATTAAGGGCGAACCATTCTTCCGATGGCCGAATAAGATGGTGGGAAACCCCGAAAGGCGCAATCATAATCTCTTCTGCCAGTATCATCAGGACCATGGGCATACCACGGAGGATTGCAGGAGCCTGTGGGACCACCTGGACCAACTGGTCCGAGACGGTAGATTGAAACACCTTCTGCACCACTCTAGTGGCTGAGAAAGCCAGACAAACACAGAATCCCGAAGAAACGATCCATCCAAGCCTCCGTTAGGAACTATCAATGTTGTCTTCACGCACCAGGAACAATAGGATCCTTGCCCTCAAAGGTGATGTCAGTTGCCTGTTCATCTACAATTGATGCCTGCCAAAACCCGAAGAGAGCTAAGGTGGCAGCGCAACTAGTCATCGGGTTCTCGGATGAAGACAAGATGGGGACCATCCAACCCCATGACGACGCCTTAGTAATTACCCTCAGGATTGGGGGATACGACGTTAAGAGGGTGATGGTTGACCAGGGCAGTGCCGTGGAAATAATGTATCCCGATCTTTACAAGGGGCTGGGTCTAAAACCTCAGGACTTAACGCCGTACGACTCTCCCCTCGTGAATTTCGAGGGAAGAGTTGTCACCCCGAAAGGCCAGATACGCCTCTCTGTGCAGACCGGTTCTGAAGTGGTGGAGGTAGATTTCATAGTTGTGGATGTGTATTCACCGTATATGGTGATCGTAGCCAGACCTTGGCTTCATGCACTAGCGGCTGTTTCTTCTACTCTGCATCAGAAGGTCAAATACCCGTCCGAAGGACAAGTTTATGAAATCCGAGGGGACCAGTCCATAGTCCGCCGATGCTTAGTGGCCGCCATTCAGCGTGAACCAGAAATCGAGCACCCGTCCAGGGCCGAGAAGGGTTTATAGCAATTAAAGTCTCGGGAATTGCCTGCTGAAAATCCAGAAGAAGGAGCTAGGTGCAAGGATCTGACAAAAGTCACTATCGGAGGCAATCCAGAAAAATTCTTTCAAGTCGAATCCGAGCTGCCTCTTCCGAAAAAGGAAGAGTTAGTAGAATTCCTCAAGAAAAACCTTGACGTATTTGCCTAGGACGCCTATGATGCCCTAGGGGTCGACCTGGAATTCATTTGTCATCATCTGAGAGTCAACCCGCTGGTAACCCCTAAGAAGCAGCCTCTTCGGCGTCCATCCAAGGAACACGCTGAGGCAGTGAAGGAAGAAGTGGCGAAGCTCAAACAAGCTGGAGCTATTAAGGAAGTTTTCTACCCTGAGTGGCTGACGAATACAGTGATAGTGAAGAAAAAGAATGGAAAGTGGTGAGTGTGCGTAGACTTCACCGATTTAAACAAGGCTTGCCCTAAGGATCCATTCCCAATGCCAAAGATCGATCATCTAGTGGATGCCACTGTCGGCCATCCTCGGATGAGCTTCCTAGATGCCTTCCAAGGTTACCACCAGATACCCTTGGCCCTGGACGACCAGGAAAAGACCGCTTTTGTCACCCCTATTGGTAACTACCACTATAAGGTAATGCCATTCGGCCTAAAAAATGCGGGATCCACCTACCAGAGGATGATGACGAGAATGTTCGAGCCACAGCTCGGTAGAAACATCGAGATTTACATTGACGACATGGTGGTGAAAAGCAAGATTATTGCTGAGCATATAAAGGACCTTGAAAGTACCTTCGAAGTCTTCAGGGAATACAAGCTGCGCTTAAACGCTTCCAAGTGCTCATTTGGTGTGGGGTCTGGCAAGTTTTTGGGATACATGGTGACCCATAGGGGTATTGAGGTTAACCCCGACCAGATAAAGGCAATCAACAATTTGCGAGCTCCTCATCCACTTCATTTAATAAGGGAAGGGGGCGTTTGCCTTTTTATTTTTATTTTTATTTTTTTTTATTTTTTATTTTTGTGTATGAATAGTAACTGCACTGTTTATGCACATGGATTCACTGTGTAAGAGACAAAGTACATTGTTTATGCACTGTTTACGCACTATTCATGTGTTCCACAGCACTATTTACACATTTAAAGATTATTTTGTTACAATATTTTCAGTTTTCAATTTTCAGTTTCAGCAAAAATAAACTATATCCAAACGGACCTTGAATGTAGCACCAAATTGATTACATTCTTTAATCAGTAGGACCAACCTTATTTATATCCTAAAAGTAAAATTAGTTCTTCCAAAAAGTTAAAAAATAAAAAATAAAATAAAAAACTCAGCCACGTGTAAGCCAACATTTTTTTCTAGTAGGGATTGTCTCACAGCTTATTTCACATTTTTCGTACACATCCCATTTTCACATTTTAAGTAAAGACATCACCTTCTCGTGTTTTAAAATGGGTAGATCGTGCATGCAATTGTAGATATTATGTGTATGGATATGTGAAAAGGGACTATGAATAAATATTTACCATTTTTATATAAAAATGATAATAAAAGTAATGAATAATACTTTAAAAGGTTTCGCTTTACTATTTGTAAAGTATGTATTGTGTTATGATTTAAAAGTTGCATACTTGCATGATGGGCACCAAAAAAAAAAAAAAAAAAATTTGAATAAGTAAAAAAAAAATTTGAATAATTGAAAAAAATGAAAATAGTGAATGAGACTTATAAAGGGTTAGTTCCAAACTTTTCTTAAAATGATTTGATTATTTTCTAACAAATTATAGTTA
The DNA here is from genome assembly GCF_002906115.3 of Quercus suber. Lineage (NCBI taxonomy): Eukaryota > Viridiplantae > Streptophyta > Magnoliopsida > Fagales > Fagaceae > Quercus > Quercus suber. The sequence goes on from NW_027069878.1 coordinate 464,600, forward strand.
ATACAATATATTAGATTTTCTAAATTTAGCTATCAACATTTGTTATTTTGAAAGTGTTTTAAATCCTTAAGTTTTTTTTTTTTTTCAATGAAATATAATACATTATGTGTGAGTTTGGATAGCACTAAATGCACATTTCAGCTACGTTTGACCTTTTTTTGGCCTCCCACGACACTATTCATGGGACCACCAAATTCAGTAAAATGTGCATACCCATGCATTTTTGGATCCCACAACACTATTCACACCTTTAAAAATTATTTTGCTACAGTATTTTCAGCAATAAGTTTTTAGTTTTCAGCAAATAAGCGATATCCAAACAGATCTTATATGTTCAATTATTATATAAGGTGAGATATTTTGTAAATAATGAACCAAAGTGAACCGAAATGGATTGAATGGACTTCTTGCCATCGAATAAGAGATCTTAGGTTCAAACCTGATCTAAACCCGAAATTCCAAAAACTAATTAATGTTTTAATTTGATAATAAGAGAAATTATTATGGAGTGGAACCCATAAGTTTAAATTTTTTAAAATTAAAAATTATGTACAATATCTTTGTGGGGGGTAAAAGCCCAGACATACTTATTGGGCTAGGGGCCCTGTCTTGAGGAGTATTGTACGTCCGAAGAGTAATAGCGGGTCGGGGTAGAATTCATCTGAATGCAGCCAACCCAGAAGTAAAGGAAGAGTAACGTCCAAAGAGATCACCTTATGTCCGAAGAGTTTACACTCCTCGGACGTAAATAGTCTTAACCCAGCCAACGAATAGAAGGTCCGAATGGACTTTCAGGCAATCCCAATGACAAAGATAAGCTCTGGGCATGTTTGGGGATGATTAGAACAAGAAAATATCTTAATGAAAAGCTGCCACCACCGCATTAAATGCACTGCAGCTGCTTTTCTAGCCGCATTAATGTGGAGAAGACCCCTAAACAGTGTAATCTCAGCTACTACCACTCACGGAGGGGTAAAGAGAGTACCTGATGGGACATGCACTCAAGTGGATGCTTAGATGAAGAACAAGTGGACGATTAAGATGATGGGAAAGGGTGCTATATAAGCAAAAAAGGTCTCTGATAATAAGGATCAGAGAAAAAGGGGGAGAAAAGAATTAGATAATTTGACTGTAGCTCCAAGAGTTGTAATGATTTTTCATTCAATAACATACCTCTTTGGACAGACATTTGTCAAGGAAGATGAGTGTGATCTTGTGTCAATGAATCCTTAAACACTATAATTAATCTCTGTTTGATTCGCACCCAGCCCAGCTCTTTCGCCCACTCTCTACAAATTCATTGTCTTGGGTTCATTGGGTTCGTAACCCATCCCTCTTGGGCCTGGGCTACCAAATCAAACCCCACAATTGGCGTCGTCTGTGGGAAAAGTTTGTGCAAGGGTGAAAACAACAATGGAGGATGACTGAACGAGGCCAACAATAGGCAGAGTCATGGGCATCCCAGCATGCGGACCCTTTCCTTAATTTGGAGCAGAGACAGGATCGTGAGGGCAGTGCACACATCGTGCACACTGGGCAAAGCCAGTCACGTGATGGGAGTTATGTATCCTATGCACAGAAGAACTAGGATTTGCAGCTGGAGGTTGAAAAGTTAAAAAGAGAGCTGCGTCATGCAAAACGGAAACGGGTTCCTTCATATTACGATGAGGAGTCCGACGACCAACAGGATCCAACTTACCAACAAAGATCGCGAACGCCAGTCAGTGAGTCCTTTTCCTACTAGGAGGAGCGTCGTCATGAGAAGCAACCTTCGAGCCCACCACGTGGAGGTATAGGGAACGATGCCATGAGTAAGGTCTTGAACCAAATCTCTAGATCTCCCTTCACACGCAGGAATGAGGAAGCGAAACTCTCCCAGCATTTTAACCAACCTGTGTTCATCATCTACAATGGTAAAACGGACCCAGTAGAATATGTCAGTCATTTTAATTAGCGAATGGCAGTCTACTCCAGGAACGAAGCTTTGATGCGCAAGGTCTTCCCCTCCAGCCTCCAAACAGTTAACACTGTATTTAAAAGGCCAGTACACCAAGTCCTGGAAAAGATTAAAGGCGAACCATTCTTCCGATGGCCAAATAAGATGGTGGGAAATCCCGAAACGCGCAATCATAATCTCTTCTGCCAGTATCATCAAGACCATGGGCATACCACGGAGGATTGCAGGAGCCTGTGGGACCACCTGGACCAATTGGTCCGGGATGGTAGATTAAAACACCTCCTGCACCACTCTAGTGGCTGAGAAAGTCAGACAAGCACAGAATCCCGAAGAAACGATCCATCCAAGCCTCTGTTAGGAACTATTAATGTCGTCTTCGCCGCACCAGGAAGAACAGGATCCTTGCCCTCAAAGGTGATGTTAGTTGCCCGTTTATCCACAACTGATACCTGCCATAACCCGAAGAGAGCTAAGGTGGCAGCGCAACTGGTTATAGGGTTCTCGAATGAAGATAAGATGGGGACCATCCAACCCCATGACGATGCCTTAGTAATTACCCTCAGAATTAGGGGATACGACGTGAATAGGGTGATGATGGACCAGGGCAGTGCCGTGGAGATAATGTACCCCGATCTTTACAAGGGGCTAGGTCTAAAACCTCAGGACTTAACGCCATACAACTCTCCCCTCGTGAGTTTCGAAGGAAGAGTTGTCACCCCGAAAGGCCAGGTACGCCTCCCTGTGCAAATCGGTTCTGAAGTGGTGGAGGTGGATTTCGTAGTTGTGGATGTCTATTCGCCTTATACAGCAATCGTAGCCAGACCTTGGCTTCATGCACTAGGAGCTGTTTCCTCTACTCTGCATCTGAAAGTCAAATACTCGTTCGAAGGGCAGGTTTATGAGATCCAAGGGGACCAATCCATAGCCTGCTAGTGCTTAGTGGCCGCCATTCAACATGAACCCAAAGCCGAGTCCTCGTCCAGGGCTGAGAAGGGTTTATAGCAATTAAAGTCTCGGGAATTGCCTGCCAAGAATCCAGAAGAGGAAGCTAGGTGCGAGGATCTGACAAAAGTCATCATTAGAGACAATCTGGAAAAATTCTTTCAAGTCGGATCCAAGCTGCCTCTTCCGAAAAGGGAAGAGTTAGTAGAATTTCTCAAGAAAAACCTTGACGTATTTGCCTGGGACGCCGATGAAGCCCTAAGGGTGGACCCGGAATTCATTTTTCATCATTTGAGAGTCAACCCACTAGTAACCCCTAAGAAGCAAGCCTCCTCAGCGCCCATCCAAGGAACACGCTGAGGCAGTAAGGGAAGAAGTAGCGAAGCTTAAACAGGCTGGAGCCATTAAGGAAGTTTTCTACCTTGAGTGGCTAGTGAATATTGTAGTAGTGAAGAAAAAGAATGGGAAATGGCGAGTGTGCGTGGACTTCACCGATTTAAACAAGGCTTGCCCTAAAGATCCATTCCCTATGCCAAAGATCGATTAGCTAGTGGATGCCACTGTCGGCCATCCTCGGATGAGCTTCCCAAATGCCTTCCAAGGCTACCACCAGATACCTTTGGCCTTGGACGACCAGGAAAAGACCGCTTTCGTCACCCCTATTGGTAACTACCACTATAAGGTAATGCCATTTGGCCTAAAGAACGCGGGATCTACTTATCAAAGGATGATGACGAGGATGTTCGAGCTGCAGCTCGGTAGAAACATCGAGATTTACATTGACGACATGGTGGTGAAAAGCAAGATTGTTGCTGAGCATGTAAAGGACCTTGAAAGTACCTTTGAAGTCCTCAGGGAATACAAGCTGCGCCTAAATGCCTCCAAGTGCTCATTCGGCGTGGGGTCTGGCAAGTTTTTGGGATACATGGTGACCCATAGGGGTATTGAGGTTAACCCCGACCAGATAAAGGCAATCAACAATTTACGAGCTCCTCGGAATCCCAAAAAAGTCCAAAAACTGACTGGAATGACTGCTGCCTTGAACCGATTTATCTCCCAGTCGGCAGACAGGTGTCGGCCCTTCTTCTCTTTGCTCAACAAGTGGAAGGGATTCGAGTGGACAGAAGAATGTGCTGTGGCTTTTCAGCAACTCAAAGACTATCTAGCTCGGCCACCAATTATGTCCAGCCCTGAGCCGGACGAAGTCTTGTTTGCTTACATTGCGGTGGCTCCCTGTGCTGTGAGCTTGGTACTAATCTGAGCAGACTGCGGCGTACAAAGATTAGTCTATTACGTAAGTAAATCACTGTATGAAGCCGAGATCCGTTACCTGCCACTAGAAAAGGCCATCCTAGCAATAGTGCTGGGTACACGAAAACTACCTCACTATTTCCAGGCCTATACGGTCATCGTCCTCACTCAGCTCCCACTGAAGGCAATAATGAGCAGCTAGAGAAGAGTTTGGACCTAGTCGAGGAAAAAAGGGAAAATGCGATGGTTCGTTTGGCACATTATCAACAGAAGCTCAGGCAGGGCTACGACGCTAACGTAAGGCCAAGGCCTTTGGAACCTGGTGATCTAGTACTAAGGAAAGTTGTTGGCACTACAAAGAATCCAGCTTGAGAAAAATTAGGGCCTAATTGGGAGGGGCCATATCGTATTACTTCAGGGGCTAGCATAGGGGCATATTTCCTTGAAGATCTAGATAGCCATGTGATACCCCGCCCTTGGAATGTAAACAACCTCAAAAGATACTATTATTAATTGGGCTTTTCCTTTAATCAGCATGCCGACTCGTCATTTGAACCACATTTTTCTTTTAAGTGTTTAAACTTAAACCCATTCATGCCTGTAGTCCTCGGACCAGATGATTTGGGTTAGTTAGCACTCCGTCACAATTTTCCTAAGTGTTTAAACTTAAACCCATTCATGCCTGTAGTCCTCGGACCAGATGATTTGGGTTAGTTAGCACTCCGTTACAATTTTCCTAAGTGTTTAAACTTAAATCCATTCATGCCTATAATCCTTAGACCAGATGATTTGGGTTAGTTAGCACTCCGTCACAATCTTCCTAAGTGTTTAAACTTAAACCCATTCATGCCTGTAGTCCTCGGACCAGATGATTTGGGTTAGTTAGCACTCCGTCACAATTTTCCTAAGTGTTTAAACTTAAACCCATTCATGCCTGTATTCCTTGGACCAGATGATTTGGGTTAGTTAGCACTCTGTTACAATTTTTCTAAGTGTTTAAACTTAAACCCATTCATGCCTGTAGTCCTCGGACCAGATGATTTGGGTTAGTTAGCACTCCGTTACAATTTTCCTAAGTGTTTAAACTTAAACTCATTCATGCCTGTAGTCCTCGGACCAGATGAATTGGGTTAGTTAGCACTCCGTTACAATTTTCCTAAGTGTTTAAACTTAAACCCATTCATGCCTGTAGTCCTCGGACTAGATGAATTGGGTTAGTTAGCACTCCGTTACACTTTTCCTAAGTGTTTAAACTTAAACCCATTCATGCCTGTAGTCCTCGGACTAGGTGATTTGGGTTAGTTAGCATTCCGTTACATTTTTCCTAAGTGTTTAAACCTAAACCCATTCATGCCTGTAGTCCTCAGACCAGATGATTTGGGTTAGTTAGCACTCTCTTACAATTTTCCTAAGTGTTTAAGCTTTATACTAGCTATTCGTCTTAGTACTAATTCTTGCTTACATCTTCTACACGATATGATAAATGAGTTTGGCTGTATTGTTATCTCAATTAAAAGGAACAATCATTTGCAACAATAACAAGTCATAAAGAATGTAATAGAGACACAAGAAATAAAAGCAAAAAAGTTTCATTAATTAAAAAGGAGAAAAGTTTACAAAATCCTCGCCTAATAGAATAAAATATAATGAATACAAAATAAGAAAACCCTAAATCCCTAAGCCTTCTTCTGAGAAACCGAAGGATCAGCAGCTTGGTCCTTGGATTCTGGGAGGGTCTTCTTCTCCGTTAAAGCTTTGCCCTTGTCCTGAGGAGCCTCAACAGGCTCGTCGGACTGACCAGGTTCCTTGGCCACCTCGAGGCTAGCTGGTGGGAGTTGGCCGTTTGTGGGTTGCTCCAAAGCCTCAGGAAGTTGTGTGGGAGGAGGGGGATCAGACCCTGGGAGCACTCGGATTTCAAGGTCATAATAAACACTCCCAGGTAATCTCAGGTTGGAATCGAGGGGGACTCCAGCAGCATCCAGCGCCTTTTGCCAAGTTACATCGCAGTAATCTCGGGCAACTGAGGCAAATTGCTCTGTAAGCTGGTTCCCGGTCTTTTCCACCCCCAGCTGGTAAGCTGCCTTCCTCTCAGCCTCAACTGCCTCCTTTGCCAGCCGAGCATTTTGCTCGGCTACTCGGGCACTCTCCTTATCCTTCTGAAGTTCAGCCCTGAGACCCTTCACCATCTCCCTCTCAGTGGCTAGGTTGATCTCAGCCAGGTGCAGCCTTTTGCGCTGGTCTTCGGCTTGAGCCTCAGCATTCTTTAGACCAGTGTCAAGGCTGTTCCTCTGGTTGGTCATGTCCTTTAACTGCTCAGAGAGCAGAGAGTAGTTCTCCTTTAGGCTGCCCAGAGATCTTTCGGCCTCTGATTGGGATTGGGCTGCAACCTGGGCCTCGAGGTGGACTTTCTTATTCCACTCCTCGACCACGTATATCTGCTGGGTAACTTGCATTACAAGAGTTTTCAATACAGATTAAAGACAGGGGCAAAGTAAAAAATGAGGGGGGGTACCTGAACTAAGAGGATCAGTTCACTCACCATGGCAATATCCCTCTTGAGGGACTGGAAGAGCTCGTACTGGTTGAAGCGTCTATACGAGTCCATGTCCTTCGGGAGGAGATGAGGCTGCTCCAGGGCCTCGGCAACAAGGCCTGCCCTTCCCCCGTCGTAGTTCCTAAGGGAGGTATCCCAAGGGATGGGGGCTCCGTCCAACTCTAACCTGGGGCACCAAGCGCGGGGCCCTCGGCGCACCTCGGCCACGTGTATGTCCTCTCTGCTCTCAGTGGAGAAGGCCCCCTTGTCACGGTGACCTTTCTTCACCTTTTGCTGCTTAGCACCTCTTTGAGGGGCCACCTCCCTCTCCTTAGCATCAACAATCGGTCTCTTCTTTTTCGGATCTGGCACTTGCTTGGTGCCAAGATCTAGAGGAATCTGAGGGGGTGGCGGTGGAAGGTTCGCAGCTGGTTGGGACGTTCCAATCCCTTTCACCTCTGCCTTAGTCCCCCTTTTCTTCATCAGGCTCTTTAAATCCACCATGTCGTCGTTCGAAGAATCTTCGGGAAGAGTAGTTATTAGAAGTAGGTGGACACTGGACTGCCTGTCGCCTTCTTCCTCGGCGTCCGAGAGCTCTATCACACGCTCCCCTCCTGCAGCTTCCCCTCTGAATGCAAATTTGTCAATCTGCTCCTCTAGCGATGAGGTAGATGAACTAACCCTCTCGCCTGCTGCGACCGGCTCAAGGGGAATCTGCTGAATCGGCTGGGTGAGCGGGAGCACAACTTGGGGGTTTGGATGAGGAACAGGGGCGAGGTCGTATGACGCTAAGAAACCTTTTCGGGCAACGTCTATACGATTCAGACGATAATCCCCCTGCGTTATTGCGTTGCCGATCGACTGGTAGTCCTTCGGTTTCGCTGTGTATCCGAGGATAAGCGGAACTGACCTGAGCTGCCCGTCCTCACTTACGAAGATCTCCGACCTTAGTAGGTAGTTGAGGGCAGCAGTGTTTGTGAGGGTAAGCCGAGGAGCAACCTGGTCCCTATCTATTAAAAATCAAAGCAAAATTTAGTCAGAGATTCAAAATAGCAGTACAAAGAAAACTGAAAACTACTGCGAGCCAAAGATCCCAAGCCTACTGTTAGTGAACCTAAATCTAGCGTGCCCCACCTGGCTCTTCTAGCATGGTCGGACCATGGTGACCGTCGTGCCACGCGCCCGAAACAATCACATAATCGTCCTTCATCCCCTTGTTGGACTTAGGAAGACAGGAAACGAGCCTAACAATGTCGGACCGAGATTTTAAGTAATATCCCGCCCCTTGTTGGCTGTGACATTCGTACATGTATGCGACGTCCAGCCAGGTGAGCCCCAGTCCTAGGTGACAGTCAAGATCATCAACTGCCCCTAAGGTCCTAAACATGTTAGGCATACACTGGTCAGGACTAAGCCTATGGTTTCGGAGGTAGTTAGTTGTGATGGGGCCCATGAGGATGGTCATCCCCCATTCTAAGAAAGCAATAACGAGGATTACAACTTCGCCCATTCTCCGATCCATTAGTATCTTCTCCGGTGGACAGTATCTCACACCCACATTTGGGGGTATGCGATAGGTGGCCCTAAATTTTTCCAACTGGGCAGGACTATCCACCAGGTATTGGAGTTTGCCCATCACGACTAAACGGAAAGATGGAAGCGCTGAGTGCGGTGACCGGAGAATAACTATTCAAAAGTTGAGGCAACTGGCCGAAGAGAAAATTGAAGGATCGAAAGGACGAAAACTTATAGGAACTAAACTGGAGAATGATCTTCGAACTCGCACAGGGATCCTCAAGGGTTCTGTGAAAGATTGAGATCGATGGCTGAAAGATCGCAGTGAAGCTGTGTGCTTGTTCTCGCCGGGAAGTCTGATAGTTTGCAAAGTGAAGGAGAAACGCCTTCCCCTAGGATTTTATATGGGGTCCAATGAAGGGGCAGGAGTTATTTCGCTTAAATCCCGAGGAAGAAGCACGCCCGTTGGATTGACAGCCCACCGTTAGATATGAGGGACAAGGCGTCGACTGGAGTAATCAATGCAGCGCCTTGGAAATATGAAAACCAACCTTGGCAATAATGAAGCACTTCTATCTAGGCCCACGCGCGTGTCAGTTCAAATATTTGTCTCTCCTCAAATTTCTCACCCCGTGACAAGTCAAAACCCCACCTTTTCTCTTCGGATGCGAGGGAAAAATTGGGATTTTGAGGGGCTGTTGTAGGGGATGAAAACCCAGACATACTTATTGGGCTGTGGGCCCTGTCTCGAGGGATACTGTACGTCCGAAGAGTAATAGCAGGTCGGGGTAGGATTCATCTGAACGCAGCCAACCCATAAGTAAAAGAAGAGTAACGTCCGAAGATGTCACATTTTGTCCGAAGAGATTACACTCCTCGGACGTAAATGGTCTCAACCCAGCCAGCGAATAGAAGGTCCGAATGGACCCTCGAGCAATCCCCATGACAAAGATAAGCTCTGAGCGTATCTGGGGATGATTAGGACGAGAAAATATCTTAAGAAAAAGCTGCCATCACCGCATTAAATGCACTACAGCTGCTTTTTCTGGCCGCATTAATGTGGAGAAGACCCCTGAACAGTGTAATCTCAGCTACTACCACTCACGGAGGGGCAAAGAGAGTACTTGATGGGACATGCACTCAAGTGGATGCTTAGATGAAGAACAAATGGACGATGGAGATGATAGAAAGGGGTGCTATATAAGCAAGAGAGGTCTCTGATAATAGGGATCGAAAAAAGGGAGGGGAGAGAGGACTTAGACAAATTCATTGTAGTCCCAAGAATTGTAACCACCTCACATTTTAATAATAAACCTCTTCGGAGAGACATTTGTAAAGGAAGATGAATGTAATCTTATGTCAATAAATCCTCAAATGATATAATTAATCTCTGTTTGATTCACACGTAGCCCAGCTCTTTTGCCCACTCTCTACAAATTCATTGTCTTGGGTTCATTGGACTCTTAACCCATCCCTCTTGGGTCTGGGCTGCCAAATTTGACCCTACAATTACTATTAAACCCCTATTTTAAAATAAAGAGTTGAACATATAGGGGTATTTTTGGAGTTTTAGTAAAAAAATCATTAAATTTAATTCAATTCTCTCCTATTCCTCCCAATTTCGGGGGGAATGAAAATTTGAGGTTTTAAGGGAATAGAGAGGAATAAGTGTTCCATTCTTCTCATTCCATTCTCTCCAAATTAAATTCTCAAACAAGAGAATAGACTTTTCATTCTCTCAATTAAAACTCCCAAACAAGGGAATGGAAGAATACTCTAAAATAATTCTTTTCATTCTTTTTTCATTCCATTCCATTATCTCTTCCTAAGCGAGGCCTAAGGGAAAATAATGGAATGAAATTGAATGGAATTAAGTAACATTAATTAGACATTTTAAAATAAAGGAATGAAAAGTAATGAAAATGAATGGATTGTAAATAATCTTATTTGGGAGCAGCATGAAGTGAATAGAATGAAATCATTTTATAACAATATTAATATCAGACCCATATTTTAAAATAAATAGTTGAATATATAGGGGTATTTTGGGAGTATTAGTAAAAAAATTATTAAATCTAATTTTATTTTCTCTCATTCCTCCCAATTTTAGGGAGAATGAAAATTTGAGATTTTAAGGGAATAGAAAAGAATGAATGTTCCCTCCTACCCATTCTGTTCCCTCCCACTTAAACTTCCAAATAAGAGAATGAATTTTCTATTATTTCCATTAAAACTCGCAAACAAGAGAATGAAAGAATATTTTAAAATAATTTTTTTTCATTAATTTCCATTCCCTCTTTCCAAGCGAGACCTAAATCAGTCCTATAAAAATAAGGAAAAAAGTCGAAACTAGACTTTTTTTTTTTTTTTTCTATTTTTGATTGTTCAAAATTTTAAAACAACATGCTTCATGCTTCATTCTCAAATAAAAAAAAAAAAAAAAGTTTGACGCCACAGAGAGATCTGAGAGCAGAGAGGAGAGAAATCTGAAATCGTGACCCAAAAACCAAGGAGGCGAAGAGAAAAGAAAAGAAAGTCATAAAACCCCAGCGAGTGACCTTGAGTGACCACAGTGCGACCATAGCACAAAGCTCAAAAAAGACAATGGATCCGGCGAACACGCCACTTGGCAAAATGCTATTGGATGAGATCACTCCGGTCGTCATGGTCCTCTCTACTCCTCTCGTCGAAGAAGCTTCCCTCAAGAACCACCTCTCTTTCGTTCAGATGCTCAGCCCGTTCTGCTCCTTCAACAACATCGACGGTAACCTCTCACTCTCTCAGAGAAATGTGTGTGTTAGGTTTTGATAGACTTGTGCGTGGTTTGATTGGATCGTGTTTTTTGCAATTTGTTGCAGTACCTGTACGGACAGCGAGTGATCAGCCTTATCGGCTTCAAAAGTTCAAGTTGCGGTTGTTTTCCGCTTCGGATATTCGGCAGCCGAATTTGGAGGTAATTGCTTAGAAATGTACCGTTTGTTTGCTAAGAAAATGTAGGAAATTTTTTAAGAAAGTTTGACATTTTAAACCTCATCAGAATTGAGCTTAATAGAAGATCACTATATATTAGTTGTTGTTGCTTTAAAGAATCATCAACAGTAATTGATTGCTTGCGAAAAGTTGATTTGAAAGTTTATGAGTGTTAGTGCCATTAGAAGAAGCAGGGTATGGTTATGAAGTAGGCTCTAGTTGTGAGAGTTGGTGATCTGATGAGGTTAGGGGGCCGTATACCGTTTGGTTGCTAAGAAAATGTAGGAAAATTTGTACGAAAAGTTCAAAATCTTGAACATCATTAGAACTGAGCTTAATAGAGCTGTTTGTCTTTATTATGACAAAAATAAAAGATAGCTGTGGATTAATTGTTGCTTTAAAGAATCATCCATGGTAATCGATTGCTAGCAAAAAGTTGATTTGAAAGTTTATGAGCGTTAGTGGGCAGTAGGCTCTAATTGGGAGAGTTGGTGATCTGATGAGGTTAGGGAGCTATATGGTGTGGGTTTGTGGACGAATATTAGAAGATGATGGGATGTTTTCGTGCTTTTTGTCAGATATGCTGTTGTTCGCGGTTCTAAAACTTGGTTTTGGTGTGATATGTGGGATGGCAAGACTACTCTTAAGGAGTGAGGCCTAATTGCTGGGGATAATGATACTAAGGTGGTGGATTGTCTAGAGTACTGAAATGGTTGCTTTTATTGGAATCCATTATTCATTCGCGCGGTGCATGACAGGGAATTAGAACTTATGGCTCAATCATTGGGTGATGTTGACATTTACGCTATGGAGATTCATTGTGGTGAGGTGGTTACTTGGAATGGATCCATTTGCAAAATCAAGGCTTCTAAGTGAAGAGCTACTGTAAGGCATTGAGAGGACTTGGCAGAGCATTTAGAAAGTTTGTGCTCCGCCAAGGGCGGGCTTTCTTCTTGTGGTTTGTGCCGTTAGGAAAGTCTTTGACTGCGGATAATCTAAGGAAGCAAGGGATAAGTATGATGGATTGGTGATTTATGTGTAAAAGCCATGGAGAGAGTGTGGCTCATATTTTTCTATGTTGTGTAGTGGCTTGGGAATTATGGTCTATGGTTTTTTGCTTGTTTGGTGTATTGTAGGTAATGCCTTATTCAGTGTTGGAGTTGTTATCATGCTGGGAAGGATATTTGGGCAAGAGAAGCAATGAGAGTTTTGGAAAGCTGTTCCTTTGTGTTTAATGTGGTGCCTTTGGATAAAAGGAAATTCTTGTTGCTTTGAGGGAAAGAGTTGCACACAATGAAGTGGAAATTCTTATTTTTGAAGACTTTATATGAATGGGCTTCAAGTCTTCAACCTCTCATACCTCTTCTATTGCGGACTTTATAGAGTCCCTAGATACTAACAGTTTTAATTTTTATTTTATTATATTATTTTTTTAATTTTTTCTCAGGCTTGTTCTTTGTATACTTCCGGTGTACTAGGGTTGTGCCCAAATTATTTTTATTTTTATTTTATTTTTGCTTTGGTTTGTCCTTTGTGTACTTTTTGTGTACCAGGGTTGCGCCCTTCTGTGCTTTTTCTTTAATGGTTTTTTATTACTTTAAAAAAGAAAAAAGGAATTCCACTGGAAAAAAATTCCTGGATCAAAACTTGTTGTATGCTAGTTGGCAGTAATGGGTTTGAACTTTTTTCATGTGCAACTATGGAATGGACTCAGGGAGATCATGGAAGTATCATGTTCTAGTTTTGGTGGATGTTGGTCTTGCAAATATTAGTTGCATTTGCCTTAATTTTGCAAATGTGATATCTTTCTTGTTGGTGTTTCGAATGGTCTGTCTGAAATTGTGTATTTGTACAATTAGGTAGCGAAAGAGCAACTGAAACATTTTATTAGCCAAGCTGGGGACAAAGATGACATGTTTTCAGACCCGCCCCAAATTAGTAATCTACTTGCCAGTAAGTAATATTTACTTTTCAGAATCCCAGGTTAGCTTCTGATTAGAAGAATTATGAGAATGAACATGATCATTTTTTAAGCTCCTGCACTGCAATTTTACTGTGGCTGACTTCTTTTTGGCATTTGGGTTTTGGCAGCCATCTTATGCCTTGTTTCTTTTTGTCGTTGTTGAAAAGTATCCGTTGCAGATTATTGTCTCTTTAATCAATAATTCAATTAGATTATTTTACTCTTACAATTAGTATTTAGAGCAACGGTCATAATTTTCATGATTGCAGTTTTTATGTCTTATTGTGTTAAATTTATAAACGACAACTTCCTTGTGCAGGCTCTGAATCTGAAATTCAACCCTCATGGTTTCAGTTTTTCAATAAAGAGCTTGTACGTACGGTGTCTTTTTCAGAACATGAAGCTTTTGACCATCCTGTGGCATGTAAGTCTCTTAAACTTGTCAGAACTGTTTGTTCCTTTTTCTCCAATCTACTTATTAGGCTCAGTGGTTTTGTTCAAATTTATCTGCAGGTCTTTTGGTTGTTTCCTCGAAGGATGAACAGCCTATTAACAGATTTATTGACCTGTTTAACACCGACAAATTGCCTTCTCTTCTTAATGATGGTGCGATGGACCCAAAAATTTTGAAACATTATCTATTGGTGCATGATAATCAAGATGGCAGTCCAGAGAAGTATGCTGGTTCTCTCCTTTCTTGTTATATTAGAAACTATTATATGAACGCTTGGCATTATACTGGTGTTATATACAGGCTATGATATGGAAAGCACATAATATCATATATGTCTTATGAAGAGCTTAATAATTCAGGTGACAGAAATCCCAAATAAACTAGTATTTTATGTTCTGGATCACGTGATCTGAACTGAGTTGAACTTCCAAATCCAAAACATTAATTTACTTTAGCTAGTAATTTATGTTTTGGACACATATACATTATAGAGCTGATTTAGGGAATTGAATAATTCACTCTAACTGAGAAATTTATCTTAGCCTACTTTATGTGGATGGTTGCTCTAGACCTGAGACATTTATTCATCTATTTTGTTGTGGATTTGAATAGGAATCTAAATTTCTGTCTTACTCGGATTTAAACTACATAATGACTTATTTAACTCATTATCGTTGCGAGAATACCAAATTTTAGGTGGATTTGTATTATAGATTTTTATACGAGTGTAAGTTGTGTCACTTGTGCTTTTCAAACTGTTGATCAAGCTACCTTTTTTTTGTGTGTGTGTGTGTGATAAGTTTGGCCCCAAGAGGAGGGGGAAGGGAGTTTGAACTAGTGACCTCCACTTCATAAGATGTGGTCCCCAGCCAATTGTGATACTCCTTGGGGTTTCAAACTTTTAATCATGCTATTGTGTCAACTGCATGCCATAATGCCATTGGTTTTGATATTAATAATAATTACAGCTCATTTTTGGTAGGGAGTTTGAACTAGTGACCCCTGCTTCGTAAGATGTGGTTCCCAGCCAATTGTGCTACTCCTTGGGGTTTCAAACTGTTAATCATGCTGTTGTGTCAGCTGCATGCCATAATGCCATTGGTTTTGATATTAATAATAATTACAGCTCATTTTTGGTAGCATGACTTCTCTCTTTGAAGTAAGTTCTGCCACTTATCAAAAAAAAAAAAAAGATTCTGCTACTTATTTGCTTGAATTCTTTCTGCAGAGCAGCTAAGATTTTGACTGAAATGAAGAGTACATTTGGCTCAAATGAGTGTCAATTACTTTGCATTAATTCTTCTCATGATGGGCCGGTTGAACGTCAAGATAATCCTTGGGCTCCTTATGTAAGTTACTTCAAAGATGTAACTTTTTTTGTCTTCACCTCTTTTTTTAACAGGTGTTCATCTGTTGTTTTTCATTCTCTCTCTCTCTCTCTCTCTCTCTATAAACACGCACACACACACACACATATTCTTTTGTTAGGTATTGTTTTTCATGATATTTTTAATTTGGTAATGTTAAGGCCATTGTCCCATTTACTTTGGTGACAGGAATCTGACGTTTCACCTAGCCAGTGTGTTGGTTGCTTTCTTAATATTGACGACTCTAATGAGGTAAACCACTTTTCATCAACATAATGAATTGTTTGAAAAAGTTGTTAAAATTAGTTATTTTTGTATACATCAGAAAGATTGACTTTGGCATCTGTTTATACAAACTGGGAACAGATAAAAGATCTCATGCAAGATTTATCATCTAAACACATCATTCCTTACATGGAGCAAAAAATACGTTTTCTGAATCAACAGGTATTGTATATCCAGCACTTCTTGAGTTCACATGTGATGGGGAATCTTGTATCGTCAAATGTTGTCAAATGTATAATTGCTCAAAAGCTTGTTCCTCATCTTATTCTACATTGTGTAACATTCTATGCTAATTAGGTTTCTGCCACACGGAAAGGTTTTAGAAACCAAATAAAAAATTTATGGTGGAGAAAAGGGAAAGAAGATGCAGTGGATTCCCCAGATGGTCCTATGTATGCTGTACACATATTCTAATTACCTTTCTCTACTTGCTTCTCATTTCTCTTGTTGTGTTGTTCTAATTTATTTATTAAATTTACTGTTGAAGGTATACCTTTAGCTCCATTGAGTCTCAGATTAGAGTTTTGGGTGACTATGCCTTCATGTTACGGGATTATGAACTTGCGTTATCAAATTATCGTCTAATTTCCACAGATTACAAGCTTGATAAAGCCTGGAAACGTTATGCTGGAGTACAGGTAGTTTCAAATCTCTGATTCATCAGTGATGTATCTTTAGTTCATTTCAATGGTCATTCTTTACGGTACTCTGAATGACTCTTCAGGTAATCTCTTTCTTGGGGGGTAATATGGTTGCAGGTTTGGGTGTTCCTCTGGAAGCATTGATATTATAAGCTGAAAATTATTCTGCTTGTGTATTATGACTGTATTCATGCTGCATAAATGGGCTTGCATGCGATTGATAATCTTAGTTGATAATGTTGCTCATACAAAAGATGCAAGGGTAGTCTCATTGGATTGTATTTTTCTTAATTTCTCTTTTCCTGGAAAGTGTAGTTATGATTGCTTCAGTAGCAAGATTTTTATTTTTATTTTCAAAATTTTTTGTCCCTTGTCATGTTGGGTTGTGATTATCTTTAGATCTTCTAACAAAAGCCTCGTCATATTGCCAATGCATCATTTATAGTTTCATTACTTTCTCATTGAAATAAGGGACTTAAGTTCATTAATTGGTCCAAATTAGGGTGTCTACAGCCTGTTTGCCTGAGTTCTGTTTGTTTTCTCTTTTGATTGTGACTGTTACATTATCTTCTTTAAAAGACCCCACAATGCAACAGTCTAATTTATCTCTTGTTCTTGCAGGAAATGATGGGTCTTACATTCTTCATGTTGGATCAATCAAGAAAGGAGGCAGAGTATTGCATGGAAAATGCTTTTAATACTTATTTGGTATGTTTAGAATGTTCTTACTTTATCCTACTTGGAACTGGGGAATAACAATAATTAATTGGTTTTCTCTTATGACTGAAAGTGGTTAATAATAGAGTTAATTGAGCTTATATGGAATCACAAGAATCACTCCATAATTTTGCTGTTTATTCCAAAACATCCTTTTTTGTACGCTTCATATTCCTTTTGCACCACAAAGAATTTATTTATTTATTTTTTTTAATATCCAACAATGCTTTAAAGGAGATGGTTCAGAGGATGCTTTTGACCTTCTTTGTGTATTTAAATTGAAGGCGATACAAATCAACTAGGTTACAGTGACATCATTGTCATAAAGCGTGGATGACTTTGGATGGAGATATATAATGCAAGTGGCCAATGAGCTCTAGCTCAAATGGCACTTACTTCTCCTATAAAATGGGTGGAAGGAAAGTTTGTGGGTTCAAAACCCACTGTATGCGCGTGTAACTTATCAATTATGATACACACACACACAATGCAAGGGTGTTTTTGGAAAGTAAGAAGATATTGATGATCATTGGAATATATAGTGAAATATTGTTATTCGTAAGCACTTCAATGGTTAGAGCCAAAGGTAATCTGTCAAGCAAATCTTGAAGAAATATTGAACACTCCAAAAATTTAAACGTGAGAAGAAGTCAAGACCATGGAAGTAGAGTTGAATGTATACCAGATGAGAAAGTGTTAGTTACTAGAATCCACTCTACACCATTCAAAAGAGTTTTGTTTGTATTCTTTTGCTGTGGGATGTTATGTGTCATATTGTTCAACATGCTTCTTATTTCCTATGTTCCCTACCAAGTTAGATGAGACCATATTTAAGGGAAATGATAATTTTGTGTTCAATTAGACTCTCCCCAAAGTAGCTAATCAGTCGAGTTTGTATGTTTTGGTAACCGCCTGGTATGTATGGTAGTTTAGATTGATTCTTTGTTAAGCCTGATTTTTTTGGTGGATTGGATGTTATGTTGCAATCATGGCATCACCCCTGGAGACAGTTTTTGTTTGACTACCGTATGAGAGTGATTTTGTATATACATATCCTTGTGAAAATTTTCTAAATATGAGTGGCTTAATTTGCAAATCCTCTGAGTAATATGCTCTTGCAATTTGTTGTCATTGTTTGGGCCTTGATGAATGTCCAATGGCATTAACTTGAAATTCATGCAGAAAATTGGGTCATTAAGTCAGCAAAATGCGACACGGTGTGGCCTTTGGTGGGTAGAGATGTTAAAGACAAGAGATCAGTATAAAGAGGCTGCTGTTGTTTACTTTCGCCTTTGTAGTGAGGTAATGCATAACTTCTTTGAAATAAAATTGAATGAGAGATTTATTTTCTCTTCCTGACAGCATTCTTTTCTTAGGAACCTCTACATTCAGCTGTATTCCTTGAGCAAGCATCTTATTGCTATTTGTTGTCCAAACCTCCTATGTTACGCAAGTTTGGATTTCATCTTGTTCTGTCTGGTGATCGGTACAAAAAATGTGATCAGGTACCTATCTTACAAAGTTATAGAAAATGTTAGTTAGCTTGCCAGATGTGGGATCCTTAAAAATGCTTTTACCTTGTGTCCTCCAGATTAAACATGCAATTCGCACATATAGAAGTTCTGTGTCTGTTTTCGAAGGAATTATGTGGGGCCATATCAAAGACAATGTTCATTTCCGAATTGGACAGTGAGTTAAATGGGCTAGGTGCATTCATAGTTTTCATGATTGTGGTATCTGTAATGTGCAAAAGTTCATTATGAAATTCATTTGGTTTAGGTGGTATGCCATTCTTGGGATGGATGACCTGGCTGTCAAACATATGTTGGAGGTCCTGGCCTGTAGTCATCAACCCAAGACAACGCAGGAGTTATTCCTCAGAGACTTTCTTCAAATTGTTCAGGTGATTTATATTCTATTGATTATCCTTTTTATTTTTTTCCCCACTCTCTTTGATTGGTAAGTTACGCACCACATTTATCAAGGGTAAACTGGGTTTCAGCATCACTCTCAAAGGTTTGAGAAGCTTGAGATATAGGAAACAGGAAAATCCTGATAGGAAAATGCCTCTATGTAGGAACTTAAAACTAGGAATAATCAATTCTTCATTGAAATCTCTATTCCTTTATGCCTAGTGTGGATTTTTTGGCAAGAGTGTAATAATCGTATGTTTGAAGGAATAGAAGGCTTGCCCTTGGATATTAAGATGTTGATTGGATGGCTGTCCTACGTTGTCACTCTTTCTGATTTGCTAGAAATATTAGATTTATGTACTTTCCTTTGATTTTTAACTACTGCTGTGCACTTCCCATGTACTGTGGTGTTGCTGTAATTATTTTTCATTGAATAAATTTTGCCGTTTGATGATATATATATATATAACTTGATTGGAAATAAGAAAAAACCTTTTACTCTAAAACATCTACTACCATTTTCTACTTTGCCAAAAAAGGAAAAAATGAAAAAGAAGTCAATGGTGTTTGCACTAATGGCATGTCCAACCCCTTTTGAACAAAATTGGAGTTAAGGATGCAGGTTCAACCCATATGGATGTGTGAATTGTATTTGCACATCAGAAAATTTATATAAAGAAAAAGCTTTTTATTTTATTTATTTTAATAGTATTAAAGTTTAGAATTTTATGCATTTCATTAAACTTACTATCAGCTATCTGAGCATTAAATTTCTTAAAGATCATTGTATGAGCTTTGTTATATTTTAACAGTTTGCCCTTTTGTTTTGTTTTGTTTGTTTGTTTGTTTTTTTGTTGTTAATACAGAAAACAGGGAAAACATTTGAGGTATTGAAACTTCAGCTGCCTCAGGTCAACATCTCTTCACTTAAGGTTGTTTTTGAAGACCATCGAACTTATGCATCACCTGCTGCTGTAAGTTGAATTATTTTTGCTTGTTATGCTGAAATGTAAAGTAATTTGTTAGACCACGAGGATGTTTCAATTGTAATATACTAATATGTTGGTATATGGTTGAGTAAATGTCTAACCTTGTGGGATCAAGACCACTGGGTGCATGTGTAATTACCAATAGAAAGAAGTTTGACTGATGATCATGAATAATGATCATATGATGTTCTTATGTATGGATTATATATATATATATATAGTTATAAATTAAAATTTTATTGTGAAAGTCAAACCAAGTGGTTTTTCTGTGTTTTACAAGTTATGAACACCCATCGTGAAGTGTCCTATTGATCATTACTGAAGTAATGACTTGAATCAAGTTTGTGCTACAGTAGTTGATTCTTATAGAATGAACTTTGTTAATTTTTTTTAATTGAGCTTCGTCAGAATTAATCATACAATGATTTGGTTAATATAACTGTCATTTTACAGTGGTTTAGGCTTTAGTTGATGTCATTTTTGACTTTTTACTTTCCAGGCTACTGTTAGAGAAAGTTTGTGGCAATCTTTAGAGGAGGACGTTATTCCTTCATTGTCTAATGTCAGGACTAACTGGTTGGATTTACAATCAAACTCAAAAAAGTACAAAGAATCAAACGTTTGTGTGGCAGGAGGTATGAAGGTGACAGAATTCTTGCATTATCAAATAATGTTGTATCATATGCTTGTAGCATCACATTACTTTTTAATTACTCTTCTGCAACATTTAAGCTCAAATAACCAATTTTCTGCCCTTGGGCCATATAGATCAGGTATAGATAGGGGCCACAAAACGTGGTATACATACACTCCATCTCATTTTGTTTGTCAATATTTGTAAATCCAACATTTTGGGGGAACATCAATTATTGATTTCACTTCAAATAGAAAGTGTATACTTTCCTTAGCTACAACTTCTTTATTTATGTTTTCATTCTATTTGGTATTCCTGCTCAAAATAAGGGTAGTTTAGGAAAATTATTTAGTATTTATTTTTAGGAAGTAGACATCTGTGATGGTATATCCCAAGCAGCAAAAGTGGGGCAATCAAAATTTTACTCCTTTAGTGCATGAAGAATTTTTGTAGGAGTACATATCCTCTTTGAATATCCTTTTAGTCAGAAGTCAGAACTACAAATATTGGTCTTTATAAAAAGTTCAGTAGTCTGGAACAAAAAGAAACAGTAAAAATGACATTGACATATGGTTTTGATATTTTGATGCTAATCCCTTTGCAGAAGCAGTAAAGGTGGATATCGAATTTAAAAACCCACTGCAGATCCCTATTTCCATCTCCGGAGTTTCTCTGATATGTGAGCTTTCTGCAGGATCTGATGGTATGAAATCTGGTTGGTTACTATCAGTTTTATTTTACATATATTTTTTTAATGTATTTTGTTCTCTAGAATATAAATATTTGTCAAAAAGGGTAATAGTTTTGTCATTGTTGGTGCAGATGCAAGTAGCTCAACTGTGGAGCTTCAGAATGATGATGACTTCAAAAATTTGATCCCCAATAGGTATGGCTTTGATTTTTTTCATGTTCTCTCCTTCCTTTTTTTCATAAAAATAAGGCTAACATATTTCAGTGGTGTTTTTCTCACACCTCATTGTGTTTGCAACTGTTAAGCTGGCTTTGCTTGATTATGGCAGGGACATGAGCTCTGACAATGTTTCATTTACCTTATCTGACGTTGACGTTTTGTTGGGAGGGGCTGAAACAACTGTGGTGAGTTGTCCTTGGTAACAATTGAATAAATGCATGAAAATATATCTTTTGTTGAGATATTTTATTTATTGTAATTTTACTACTGTAGAAATTTGTTGCCCAGGGACCCTGGGAGAGAAGTTTTGGATACTTTACTAGTTAGTGTTGATTGAAGGGTCTCCTCTTAAGAATTGAAACCATGCAATTCTGCATAAAAGCTCCAAACTTTTTCCATTGTGTTTTTATTAGGCAGTGGCACCCTTGTGATTTTATTACTATCCTTTTTTTGGGATAAGTTTTTTATTACTTGAATTTCCTAAATCTTTTTGCAGTTAGTGGTGCTCAGTAGTTTGTATGGAGGTGGTCTCATTTCTAAATTCATATGTTTAAGACAACAAATATGATTAATACTTTATTTTATTTTTCTTGTACAGGCTTCTAGCTTATTTGTATGTTTACCTTAAATTTCACTCTGCTAGATTGTAATACTTGCCTTTTTAAAACCAGTAAAAAATAATCTTGTCCTAGATAAAAGATTAAAAAAAAAAAAATCTTTAAAAGCTGTGGCTATTGCAATAGTTACCTATTGTGAAGTACTTGAGGTAAGGAATGGTTCACACTCAGCCTAATGGCTGGGATTTGGGAGTGGTTTAGGAATCTTACGTTTTTTTTGGGCAAAAAAGAGAACTACTGAAAACATATTTGAGCATATGGTTTAGAAGTACTTGTTTAAATAAAATGTTGTGTCTTGTCTTCTCAGGTCCAACTGACAGTTACTCCCAAAGTTGAAGGAGTGCTACAAATTACTGGTGTCAGGTGGAAATTGTCAAGTTCAGTAGTTGGTTTTCACAACTTTGAGTCCAATCATATGAAGAAAAAAAATGCAAAGGGAAGAAGGAAATCTAAGCATTCTCGTAGTGATAACCTGAATTTTATAGTGATCAAGGTACATGCTATACCCCAACCCTCCCTTTTTCCTCTCTCTCTCTCTCTCTCTCTCTCCCCCATTATTTGTAATCTAGACTAAGGAAGATTTTTTCCTTGTTTCTCTATATTCGTTGTTTTCCAGAGTCTACCCAAGCTCGAGGGTTTCATTCATTCTGTACCTGAAAAGGTATATGCAGGAGATTTACAGCGTCTTGTTTTGGAGTTGAGGAACCAATCAGAATTTGCTGTGAAGGTATGATAATTGCAATTTAATGGTTCTCATTTATAGTAGTTCTAAGTAGTTTACCTATGCATGTTCGTTGCACCATAATTTGAGTATTTCGGGAAATATTTCATGTTGGCCCTTGTTGTAACCATTGATTTGTGCATGAGTATTCTATTGTTGTCTTATTCTATTGCATAAACTTATTTTGGCTGTAAGTGCATCTGTTTATTTGAACAATTGATTTAGCTAAGCTTGCCTATATCTCAGGCGGGTGCTAATTTATACAGCTGGATGATTTGATGTGTGTATACTATGCTTAAGCCATTTTATCTTTTGGCAGAATCTGAAAATGAAGGTTAGCCATCCTAGATTTCTGAACATTGGGAACCAGAAAAATTTGAACTCAGAGTTTCCAGCTTGCCTAGAAAGGAAGACAAGTTCTGATCCAAGTTGTGTAGGTGATAGTTCCAGTAGCTTGTCTCAGAACGTGTTTCTGTTTCCTGAGGTCGGTGATGAATATTTTCATTATGCATTGTCTTTGGCCATTTACATTGCATTGGTAATATTTAGAGGCAACTGGTCTTATGGTTCTCAATTGTCTGTCATTCAGGACACTCTAATTCAAGAGGGAACACCCTTACTGTGGCCTGTTTGGCTTTGGGCTGCCATTCCTGGAGACATTAACTTGTACCTAACTGTATATTATGAGATGGCAGATATATCACGCGGCATGAGATTCCGGACGCTACGCATGCATTATAATCTGCAGGTGTGTTTGTTTGAATCTGAAAGATGGAATGTGTTGGTTTGATTTACTTTTCTTGCTTTCTAGTGTTTTTTTCAGTGGGGTAGCCAACTTTGGTGCTGATAATTAATGAGTTCCCAGCATAGCATGATAATTACCGAGTCCCTAGATAACTATGAGTTACTGCTTTCTGTTTTGCCAAAATATTTTATTCAGGTTCTCTTGTAGAAAATTCTGAATTTTTTCCTTGTGAGGATCTTAGTGTTGTTGCATTGGTCTCTTAGATTAGCACCATCTTCATATTTACTGTGTAAAGAAATTTTGTTTAGGTGGACCTGTGCTGCCAATGCAAACTGAGTGGCGAGACAGTTATCATTCATCACTTCATTGATCCTTTGTGAGAGACTTGTGATTATTGGCTTCTTTTTATTTGTGGTTCATTGGATGATACCTAAAAAGTTTATTGATTTGTTGAGTTGGAAAGGGAAGTTTGGGCAACATAGTAGCAGTGTTATATGGGATGTTGTACTGCGTCTACTATGGTCTATATGGAGAGAAAGAGGAATGAGATTTTCTATGGGTTGAATTTATTTGATAGAGTTGAAATCTATATTTCTGAGATCATTACATGACTGGATACTAGTAAGCATGGATATGGAGAAACCTCCTGTGTGGTGTCTGACATGGATACAGCTCGTACATGGCTAAACACATGTCCAATGTGTGACAATGAATTAAAAAACATCATTTTAAAATTGGATTTGATTGGGACACGGACTGGGATATTGGCAAGAAATGGACTGACAGCGTAAATTTTCAATTGAGAGAGAGAGAGAGAGAGAGAGAGAGAGAGCCAATCTCACCTTTGACGACCCAGACTTACATGTCGTCCATCTAGGAGGGATCTAACTATGGAGGCATTCTTGGGGGGTTGGGTTGGTGGTGGTGGTGGCAGCATTGTGGCTGGCTAGGGTATTGAGGGAGTTGTTGGTTGGAGTATGGGGGTGCTATGCATGACTAAGTAAAAAGTTGATCTTTTCAGATTTTTAGATGAGATGTTGAATGCAATTTTCTTGCTGGGCTTGAGTGGTGCGTTGCACGTATGTGTGGTGGATCAGATTTGTTTGGGGCCTGATTTTTAAAACTAAAAATAAGCTCATTTATACTAAGGTGTGACACCCAACAAATATAAACATGAACCATTGCTTCACGCCTAATGAGTTAGATCAATAAAAAAGGTGGGTTGTAGGCCTATTACCATGTGGTCTAGATATACTATTTTATATCATTTTGTATGTCCACTGTATCATATCCTTCTTGTTTTTGTTTTAAATCTGTATCACTGTATCCGGGTCCCATGTTGGCATCAGTGCTTCATAGACTAGATGGCCGCCTTTGGAAGTGTCACCTATTCCTTTTTTTGTACAACCTGTGTACTTTATTGGTATGTGTATTTATTATCTATACAACTGATAAATGCTAATTTATTAAGGTTCTGTTAACGGGTGCTCTTAGAGCATCCACAGCAGTGGAGGCAAAATTTTAGCTATTTAGCTACACAAAAAGTCACTTTATCTATTTTACCTACACTCATGCTGCAGCAGTGGATCTATTTTAGCTTTTAACACAATAAAATAATATACACATCACAATAAAATAATATAATCACTACAATAAAATAATATATTCTACTACCCAAAAATAACAACCAAAGCCCCAAATACAACCACTCTACCTTCAGCCACAGCCACATCCACCACCACCACCACCACCACCACCACCACCAGTCCACAGTAGAGAAAAAAAAAAAAAAACCCACAGCACCAAAAAAAAAAAAAAAAAAAAAAAAAAAAGCCCAAAGCTTGGATCGACGGAAAACCAAAGCATTGGGCGGAGGAAGAAAGCGGTGGCTTCAATGATGAAACCCAGAGCTTGGATCGACGAATGAAACTCACGAAATCCAGAGCTTAGGTCTGATCGGCGAGATGGGTTTTTTGGCGGAAACGGTGGGGAGATCGGCGAGATGAGTTTTTTGGCGGAAAGGGTGGGAAGATCGGCGAGATGGAGATCGGCGAGATGGGTTTTTTGGCGGAAAGGGTGGGGAGATCGGAGAGATGGGTTGGCGCCGGTGATGGGTCGAAGCTAGGCAGGCGGCTGGGCTGTGAGACCGGCTGGCAGTGGAGGAAGAAGAGAGACGATGAGGAAAGTGGAGGAAGAAAGAAAAACGAAGAGAAGCAGGGAAGAGAATGAGAATGAGAAATATATATTTAATGAGAGAAGAGAGAGAGTGTAATAAAAAAAAATTTTTTTTTTTAGATGTGAGCTACAGTGCACATCTAAAGATAGATGTGCACTGTAGCTGAGGAGCTAAATTTTTTAGATTTAGCTCCTCTGCTGCGTGGTGTTTTTTGTGGTTGAGAGCTAAAAAAATAGCATTATACCTATATAGCACCACTGCTGTGGATGCTCTTAGGACATTTGCTAATAGACCATTTTTTAGGAAAGTTTTAATATCACTTTCATGAGAAATATAAAAAGCTGTAAAAAAAGTTAGTTACTTTTTTCTTTTCCTATAAAAAGTTTCTAAATATAGTTCCTAAACCAATGCCCTTAGGGCATCTACTAACTTTTCCCATTTATTAAATTCATCATTTACAGGTAGTACCATCCTTGGACTTGTCATTCCAAATCAGTCCCAGTCCATCAAGATTGCATGAGTTCCTTGTGCGCATGGATGTTGTCAACAAGACTAGCTCTGAGAGTTTCCAGGTTCATCAGCTATCATCTGTTGGGCGCCAGTGGGAAATCTCACTTCTTCAGCCTGTTGATACAATATTCCCTTCCCAATCTTTAATGGCTGGTCAATCATTGTCATGTTTCTTCATGCTTAAGGTTGGTAGAAGAGCTGCACTTTTCAGTTCATTTTCTTGTAAAATGATGTCTGTTTGTGTCTATATCTACATATGTTGGGGCTGGAGTGGCAAACCATTTTGTTTTACTCTTCTAGTTATCTCCTACAACACAATTTCTAATTAATCCCATAATTGATCTTGCACTAATTATAATTTAATGAACAAGGTCTGAAGGACATTATTTGAATTTTGTTATTTCTAATAACGTATGCTGTAATATGAGACATACGTTGATATTTCAGATCTCGTATCATGTGATGCTTGAGCTTCCTGGGTTTTGGGCTTCATGTGTTGCCTCTTACTATCTTTGCATATTTGCCTTTTCATGCATAAGTTTGTTCTTGATACTTTGATATGCTTACGATCTTAAATTTGTTTTAGTATATCCACTTGCATGTTCTTTGCTTTCAATAATGTTTTTTACTTTTCATTATTGCTAATTAATTATCTTTTGGTACCAGAGTTGCAGGAAGTCATTAACTTCTGAAGACAAGACTACACTTTCCCCAGTCCTTGGAAGTGATGTAGGATTGGGTCCTGAGGATACTAATCAACCACTTTTTGATGTTTCTAGCTCACCTCTGGCTGATTTTCATAATTATGAAAGATTGCACCAGGAAATGTCACATCAGGTTTGTGACGTTCTTGCTATATAATTCTTTAGCTTTAATGTCAAGTGCAACATATAGTCATCTGCAGCTCACTTGCAATATATATATATATATATTTAATGATTTTCACTCTGGGTTATATCACCGTTAACGGAAGTATACTGTTATATCTTGGTTGGCATTATATTTGTTCTGGCAACAGTGCACGTGCCATTTGTCTGCAAAGATAGTAATAAAAGATGGCAGGAAAGGAAATCATCTTTGTTCACTATTTGCTGAAGTGCTAAATGTCCCCTTTAAAACATTTGAAAAAAAAAGACCTGCATGCTTGAAGGAGAGGGTGATTCATTTCGATCTGATGTTACACATACATAACTACTTATTGATCCAAGTTTAGAAGGTTGCACACTATTCTTTGATGGTTTGTTGCTTTACTGTTTAAATGAACTTTTTATTTTTGCATGGATCAGGGAGACCCAAATGCAGTTGACTTCATATTAATTTCTCGGCCACTGACTTCTTGGGATTCTGAAACACCTCATCTTTTTTCTCATCATGCTTGTCACTGCAGGCAAGTTCCATACCAAAATTCAGGATTTTAAATATAAATCTGAAATTGATACTAATTCTTGTTCTCTTTCCACTCTCATTTCCTTTTTCTTATGTTTTGTTTTTTATAATGACTTTTCCCATCTTAATATATAGTACTTCGAACGCAAGCCCAATATCGTGGCAAGTGGATGGGCCTCGGACACTATATCATGACCTCTCTGCCTCCCTTTGCGAAATTAATTTTAGGATGATCATTTACAACTCATCAGATGCTGTTGCATCTGTTCATGTTAAAACCTTTGATTCCGTCAATACTGGTGGCCATCTAAGCGAAGGAACTTCATCCCCTTCTGGAAACCAATCAGGGTGGCATTGGCATGATGCTTCAGTTGAGAAAGACATTAAAGTCACATCTGACGTCGTTGGAGCTAGAGTCAGAAAGTCATTGTCACTGGAAAGTGTCACCCCATTCGTTTGGTCGGGGACGAGCTCTACCAGCATCCAAATTCAGCCTATGTCCAAAACTGAAATTCCTCTTCAGATATGTGTATTCTCTGCTGGGATATATGATCTGTCAAACTATGTTTTGCAATGGAATCTTCTATCGTCCGAGGGTCCAAAAAGTCTGGAGGGAACAAAACAGTCATCAGGTACATGCCAAGGGTATCCATATTATCTTACTGTGCTCCAATCATCTTAAAATTTTAGCTTGTGTATTTTGGTACTGTAACTTTGGCGTGTAAATCGTAGTGTTTTGATGTATTTTTCACAGTAGGATTTATAAAAAAAAAAAGCTAGTGAAGGTAGGAACAGAAATTAAATTCTTTTTTAATTCTTGGAAGAATAAGAGCAGTGGGAAAAAGCGAATTTATTGCCAAATGATGTACATGGACCGCCATTTTTGAATAGAGAAATTCAAAGTTATTTATTTTTTTATTATACCCCCAACCCCAACTGAATATTTGTTAGTCGTTATCTGGGCAGTTGTATCTAATGTATATTCTATAGTTCATGTGCTTCCCAAACTAGCCGAAGTTGCTTATAAATTTCATGCGAATCGGTCTTTATTTACGCATTATCAGGTGCCCTTGGTGTGCATTAAATAACCACTAAACTTTATGCACGCAATGCGACCAAGTCTCACCATGGGAATTTATTGAACATGCCCTACAAATGGAATGGGGGCGATGACTTGATTTTATATGCAAACCCAACAAACCTATTTATAAATATTTCTATACTATAATTTGGGGTACACCTTATAAATCAACAATTTTGGCTGAACAATTATAATTAAAATTTTTCAAGAAAAAGTACTAGTACTAGTTGATTACACAGTTCAGTTGGATGCATTTTATTAAGTTTTCAACATCACCAAAAGTTAAATCGTTAAATATAACGTAGTTGAAAATTACTGTTACATTAATGGCTTAATTGATTCCCAACCTCAGCCTACAACTGGATAAGAACTCTGTACAGTTTTAAAACGTAAAAAAAATATCCTCTTTGTTTTCAGTTTACTTGCTATATTAGCATATTTGTTTATTTGTTTCTGTCGTGTTGTTCACTAAAAAAGAGGTTTTTTTTTTTTTTTTTTTTTTCTTTCTCAAATTGACGCAAAATCAGTTGCTAAGAAAAAGCCTTAAATATGTGTGAGAGAGAGAGAGAGAGATGTCGTGTTGTTCACTAAAAAAGAGGGTTTTTTTTTTTTTTTTTTTTTCTTTCTCAAATTGACGCAAAATCAGTTGCTAAGAAAAAGCCTTAAATATGTGTGAGAGAGAGAGAGAGAGAGAGAGAGAGAGAGAGAGAAATCCAAATCATTGCGACCAAGTCTCATTTGCATTTAAAATTATTTAAAACAATGTTTCCATTTTCTCACCAAAGCTCAATCATTTTAAAGAAAGGGCCATAGAGTCATCAATCATTTTAAGGAAATTCGAATTCTAACCCACCCAAAGGGATAATATTACTACTACTACTACTATTTCCATTTCCAACCACGCGTTTTCCAGCTACACATTTCTACACACAATCGAACAAATCTCATCCCATTACGCAGAAAACGAACCTTCCAAAATTTCAACTTTCAAATCAACTCCACTCGGTAAACGACTCTTTCCTCTCTCTCAGCTACTTCTCTGCTCTTTCCTTCCTTTCCTCTAGAAAAAAAAGTCAACAAAAAACAAGCATGAAACATGAAAAATACATAAAATACAAATGAGAAAAATCACCATCTGACGACAAGTTATAAATTTATAATAGATAAAAACCTCACTCTTACGTAAACTTATTATTAAATCAATTAAGTCACAAGAATTTTCACAAGTTATTTTATAATTATTAACGTAACAAGCTGTTTTTTTTTTTAATTATAATAGTCGAATATTAATTATAGATAGAAATAAAAGATAGTGAGAACGTAGATATTGTGAAAAATTGTTACATCTATTGCATTATTTTTACTAAATATCATTTTTATTGTACATTGATCATAACATACTATAATATATTGTCATAACGTGTTTGTCACCTAATTGTCACAACTTGTTAAAGTGATAGATTATAATTGGAGTAACAATACAAATTATTTCAAACACAGTAGATTTTGAATCTCACCTCACTGCATCGATGCATGAACTCTAATACTATTTTATTTACAAATCATCTAAGGTCAATTATCATAAAAAGAAAAAAAAAATTCATACAGGACAAAACTCAGATACAATACTTATGTGCTATTTTTTAGGTTTTCTCTCTTAAGATTCAACCATATGACTATACTTAACTTAAAATACACTCCCATTAACGAGAAAAAAACTATATACCTAAATCTTAAGCGGAGAACTTAAGAAATAATACTTAAATACTATACTTAAATTTTACCTTTATATAAAAATTGTACATAAAAGTATGAAACACTAAAATATGAAATAGTTTAATTGACACTTCTTTATGATTCCAGATTATATTTTTCATCCTTAAACTTAAAAATTAAAATTCCCCACCTCAATTATCAATTTCTTTCTAAAATTTATTTTTTTAAAAAAAAGTTTTTGAGAAGCAAGGTCCACGTCACCCCATCCACGTCCTCTCCCACCCCATTTGACTTCATGTAACTTCAAAACTATTCCACCAGCAGTCTGAATCTCTTAAGTTGAAACGGCAGGCACCTAGACCCCATTTGAACATTCCTCATTTCTCTCTCTCTTTCTCTTTTCCATTCATTACATAAACCTCTTCCCAAATCATCATTTCCTCTATACTTTCTCACAATTCCCCGGGAACCCATTTCCCAATTCTCCCCCAAAAAAAAACGGGTGTTTGGAAACTTTGAACTTTGAATTCCCCACAATACCAATACCAAAATGAATGACTTATTTTCCGGCTCCTTCTCTCGCTTCCGCAACGAACAGCCCTCCCCCGATCACCACCACCACCACGATATCGAAATGGGCCCGGCCGGGCACACCGGAATTAACCTCGACAAGTTCTTCGAAGACGTCGAGTCCGTCAAAGACGAGCTCAAGGAGCTCGACCGCCTCAACCAAACGCTGCGCTCCTCGCACGACAATTCCCAGACTCTCCACAACGCCAAGGCCGTGAAGGACCTCCGATCCCGCATGGACGCCGACGTGTCCCTCGCTCTCAAGAAGGCCAAGCTGATCAAAGTCAAGCTCGAGGCGCTGGACCGCTCCAACGCCTCGAACCGGAGCTTGCCTGGCTGTGGACCCGGTTCTTCGTCTGACCGGACCAGGACCTCCGTGGTGAACGGGCTGAGGAAGAAGCTGAAGGATTCGATGGAGAGTTTCAATAATCTCCGGCAGCAGATTTCGTCGGAGTATCGGGAGACCGTACAGCGCCGGTACTTCACCGTCACTGGCGAAAATCCCGACGACAAAACCGTTGACCTACTCATTTCCACAGGTCAGCTATTTTTTTTTTGATCCATGGTCAGCTATTTTATTTTTGTTGAATATGATATTTAAATAATTTGTGATATTTTAACTTAGGATAATTTTTTATTTATTTATTATTTTTTTTTATGTATACAAAAATAATTAACTTTAAGCATAAATAGTTAAATAATCTAAAAACATGAATTTTTAAGCATTTAATTATTTTTCTAATATATTTTTATAGTTCACATGTGAGTTCTATTAATTATGAAAATGATCAATTTAATTATTTAACTAATATTTAGACATTTTTAGGGGGGAAAAAAATGTTTTGACAACCCTTGACAAGGACTTGTTGCTTTGATAGTAAGATTACTTTCATTTATCTAGGAAGTTTAAACTTATGAAAATGTGGATTTTAGTTATTAACCATTATTTACATATCTAGGATAAATTTTTGTTCTATATAAAATAATTTTGAAGAATAAATGCTCAAAATCTGAATTTAGTCTTTCGATTTTAATTATTATTCTAATATATTTTCATAGTTCACATGTTAGTTCTATTAATCATGGAAAATGATGAATTTAATTATTTAACTATTAATTTAGACTCAGTGAAATACTTGCTGCAATGTGGGATTACTTTCATTTATCTTGAATGTTTAAACTTATAAAATAGTGAATTTAGTTATTAACTATCTAGGTTAAATTTTTGTTCTATATAAAATAATTTTGAAGAATAAATGCTCAAAATCTGAATTTAGTTCTTCTTTAAAAAAAAAAAAAAATCAGAATTTAGTCTTCAATTGTTTAACCATTATTCTAATACATGTGTGATTTCTGAAACACTCCTTAATATATGACTTGTCAACTTAGAACTTAGGACTCTTTGTAGTGACTTACAATTTAGGACTTGTTGTTATGATCTTACAATAACTACTGCTTATTTCGTGAATTTAATTACTTAATCACAATTCTAATGTGCATTTTTTAACAAAAATAGAAACAAATGTGATAACGATCTTTATGTTATGTATTTTAGTAAAAAATGGAGAATAAAATAAAAAGAGATACCTTATAAATAAGAGCAAGGTCATGGTAGGTTTTGTGATCTATATAAAATAATTTTAAGAATAAATGCATAAAACATGAATTTAATCACGCAACTATTATTCTAACACTCCTTATGTGTGGGTTGATGGGTTCTCACACATCCTCAATTTAGGACTTGACAATTCTAGACTCCTTATTTTGATACAATGATTACTATAGTTTATCTAAAAAAACTTAAGAAAATGATGGGTTTAATTATTTAACTATAATTTTGATGTGCACCTGACAAATGCAGGTGAGAATGAGTCATTCTTACAATAATCTATCCAATGACAAGGTCAAGTAGGGTTTTGTGATCTATAGAAAATAATTTTAAGTTAAAACATGAATTTTAATCATTTAACCACAATTCTAATACTCTTTCTTAGGTGTGAATTCTCACACATCTTCAATTTAGGACTTTTGAGGGTTTAGAAACTATGGTAGCTCTTAATTATTTAACAATAATACTGACTTGCATTTTTGAACAAAAAGAGAGGCAAATGTGGATCAAAATCTTAATGTTACATATAGATTTGAGGCCAATTAGAAAACTTTAGAAAGTGATATTAAGAGAAATACCTTATGAATACAGGTGAGAGTGAGACATTTTTGCAAAAAGCCATTCAAGAGCAAGGTCGGGGTAGGGTGTTGGACACGATACAAGAGATTCAAGAGAGACATGATGCAGTGAAAGATATAGAGAAAAATCTCAAAGAGTTACACCAGGTGTTCTTGGACATGGCCGTGTTGGTCCAAGCTCAAGGCGAGCAATTGGACAACATTGAGACCCACGTGAACAGGGCTAATTCGTATGTAAGGGGTGGGACCCAGCAGTTGCAGACTGCCAGGTCGCTCCAGAAAAATACCCGGAAATGGACATGTTATGCTATCATAATTTTGCTGGTGATTATTCTAGTGGTGATACTTTCACTCCAGCCTTGGAATTGGAAATAGAACGATAACGCTTCAGTGTATCTGTAGCTTTGTCCTCAGCTGCAATGCATTTTATTTCAACCCTTGTTATAGTTTGAGATATGGCCTTTTTTTCTTTTGGTTCCAATTGATGTTATATAGTTTTGTAATTAAATTTTATAGGAGTGAGTGAGGTGAGATAGACATGGTTCTTAGAGCCGTTGGCATGGAGCCACCTACTACAGCCAATAGAATGAGATGTGGCTAGGTCTCATGGAGACAGACTTTGTTGGATATACATAGATACCCCTTTTGATGTTAGATTATCTTCCTGTAATCTGTTTTCCTGATTCGATTATAGAATGGAAAATTCAAATATTTCACACTATTCTCACATACTATGTCAGATAAATTTGTAGTCTATAAATTTGAATAAATGCACAAAATGTAAATCTAGCCATTCAAACATAGAATGGAAATTTAGCTTTCCTGTAATCTGTTTTCCTGATTCAATTATAGAATAAAAATTCAAATATTTCACACGATTCTCACAAACTATGTAGGATAAATTTGAATTCTCTCAATTTAACTTTAGGAATAAATGCACAAAATGTAAATTTAGGCATTCAAATATTATTCTAACATGTAAATCAGAAAAATAACTTTAAATTTCCAGAAAATTTGTCAATATTGTAGAACAATATAAAGAAAAATGTGTGATAAATACAGGTGAGAGTGAGACATTCCTACAAAAAGCCATTCAAGAGCAAGGACGGGGTAGAATTTTGGACACAATACAAGAAATTCAAGAGAGGCATGATGCTGTGAAGGATATGGAGAAGAATCTTAAAGAGTTACACCAGGTGTTCTTGGACATGGCCGTATTGGTCCAGGCTCAAGGTGAACAATTGGACGACATTGCAAACAACGTGGGAAGAGCTCATTCGTTCGTGGATCGTGGGACTCAGCAGTTGCAGACTGCCAGGGTGCTCCAGAAAAACACCCGGAAATGGACCTGTTATGCTATCATAATTTTGGTTGTGATTATCGTGCTTGTGGTGCTCTTTACAGTCAAGCCATGGAAAAATAACAACAGTAGCCCAACTCCAGCAAACTCTACTCCAGCAAGCCCCGCTCTAGCTCCTCCACCTCCAGTAGGAGCATAGGTAGGATTGCCAGAGTGCCTATGGCTTCGCCCTGGGCTGCAGGGTATTTTAGTGTATCCCTTGTTATTGAGATATGGCCTTTTATTTTTTATTTTTTTTATTCTTTGAATATGTTGAATGGAGTGAGGTGAGATAGACTTGGTTCTTTGATTTTATTTAGAGCCGTTGACATGGAACTACCTACTACTAGAGCTAATATTTTTCATTTTATGGAAGGCAGAGCCAATTTTGTTCATGTGTATACAATAGAATAAGATGTGGCTAGGTCTCATTGAGGTAGACTTTATTGGAGACACACCCCTTTGATATTAGATTCATTTTCCTGTAATTGCAGTTGTTTTTTGGGGGTATCTTGTTGCTTGGTTGCTATTTGTTTTCTTTTTTGTCTCTATGTACATGCATGCATACTGTTTATTCAATACACACACACACATGTATACTGTTTTTGTTTTTATTTTTTTAGTTATAGAAATATTTCACACCCTATCAAATAGTGTGTACACAAAAGATTGAAATAGGCTTTCTCGGGTGTTATAATTTTTTTTTTCCTGGAGGATCTGATTTTTCAACTAGCAGCCCTGTTTGAATGGACCTGCTGACTGGCAATGGTTTGGAAATTTTGTTACCAAACGACAAGGAAAAAACTCCTCGCAGAAAATGACTTCTAATTCTGGGTTAAGGAATTTGTGCTAACAAGTGGTTTGCTAGAGAAAATTAATGCTTTCAAGATTTATGAACTAGAAGTCGGTTTGGTGACGTCTATTTGGGATGGTCTATTTTCATTGATTTATTTTTCTTATCATGATCCAATTCTCATAATGATATGGTTATGGGAAACCATACGCAGTGTATAGAAGATTTGTGTGTGTGTGTAAAGTATTACTTAAAGCCCATATTTTTAGGAGTGATTTCAAATTAAAACGTATAATTTCAAAACTTTCAAAACAATTTAACTAGTTCAAATTGAATCATGAGCTTCTAAATCCTATTAATTATAACTTAGGATGTTTTGAGTTTGGATTTCAAGTTTAATTGGGGGATTTAAATTGATAAGATTTTAAAAGTTTGGGTTTGATTTGAAACTAACGAAATTATAAGATTTAATTTGTAGCCATCTACAAAATTCAAGTTTTAATTTGAAAAATGAAAATTTTATGATTTAATTTGAAAATGCCCTTCAAATAAAGGGTTCAAAACATTATATAAATGTGTGTGTATATATATATATATATAATTTAATAGTTAGAGAATGAGAATTTAAACTTGGACGTTTTCAATAATAATGCTGAACTACCACGCACTCTTAGTGCGGTGGTCACTACACAAGTATAAGTGCTTGTGAGATATAGGGGGCCAAAGGCCGAAGTTCAAGTCTTTAAGAGGGAGCTTCACACACATATACACTTAGATTAGGCTAAATGAGAAATTCTATCTTGTATAAAATAATAATAATAATAATAATAATGCCAACCTATTGACATTATTGTTCAACATTAATTGGCCCAAAATCTTACAACGAGACTATCTTTCTATTGCACTTGCTTAAAGATCATAATAAGATTTGAGGATTGTTAAATGGATTGTCTTTTCATGGTTGCTGACATGGCAAATAAATCATGATACAGTGTAGTTTCTCCAAATAAATCATGACAAATAAATCTTGTATAAAATAATAATAATAATAATAATGCCGGGCTATTGACACTATTGACTATTGTTCAACATTAATTGGCCCAAAATCTTACAACGAGACTATCTTTCTATTGCACTTGCATAAAGATCATAATAAGATTTGAGGATTACGGATTGTCTTTTCATAGTTGCTGACATGACAAATAAATCATGATACAGTATAGTTTCACCCAAAAAAAGAAAAAAAAAAAAAAGAAGAAAAAAAACTAACATGGTACAAAATACTAATTACAAAAGAAAGAACTGTAACGGTAACGGAGAACCTTCTTTTCTTTTTTTTTTTTTTTTTTTTGAGGAAGCTGTAATGGACAACCTAGTAAAACTATTTGCCTTACTGAGAGGTCGTGGATAAATATAGTCCACAAATACATCCCTGAATTCCCGTCACTCATTAACCAACAATATTCCAAATAGTCCAAACCAAACCCCCCTCTCCAAGCAAGAACAATCCAGAGAAAACTCACCCCTCTCTTCTCTAAATCTATATAAAGATACCGACAGTATCTCAGTCTCTCTATAGCCAATTCTTCAAGATGGGTATGGTGTTGGGAAAGATCAGTGTTGAAACCCCAAAGTACAAAGTGATTCAAACCTTAGCTGATTATGAAATCCGCATGTATGCACCTTCAGTCATAGCTGAAGTCACATATGACCCAACACAATTCAAGGGTAACAAAGATGGTGGCTTTACTGTGTTGGCCAATTACATTGGTGCCTTAGGCAATCCTCAGAATACTAAGCCTGAAAAGATTGCAATGACTGCACCAGTGATAACAAAGGCCCCAGAAAGCTCAGCTGAAAAGATTGCCATGACAGCTCCAGTTGTGACCAAGGCTGGTGCGGATGAGGAGAGTAAGAGGGTGACTATGCAATTTTTGTTGCCAGAGAAGTATCAGAAGGCGGAGGAGGCTCCAAAGCCTGTGGATGAGAGAGTGGTTATCAGAGAGGAAGGGGAGAGGAAGTATGGGGTGGTGAAGTTTGGGGGAGTGGCAACTGAGGAAGTGGTGAAGGAAAAGGTGGAGAAGCTTAAACAGAGCTTGGAGAGAGATGGGTACCAGATAATTGGGGAGTTCTTGTTGGCGAGGTATAACCCACCTTGGACTTTGCCTCCATTCAGGACCAATGAGGTTATGATCCCAATTGAGTGAGGTTTGAAGCCTAGTGTTTATGTAGTAGGAGCTGTTGAGTTTTTCTGTTTCTTTTGTCTGCTGGTTCAGTGTAACTCAGGTGGTGATGTGTAAATTATTGGGATTTGAATAAAATGCATTGTCAGCTGTTGTATTTTAATAGCCAAGTTGTTGGTCTTCTCTACTCCCTAGCTGCTCTTGAAAGCATGCCATATTTGTTTGGCATGGTTTGGTTTATCTTGATTGTCCAATTATAACCTCCATTTTAACCCATTTTTCAATTGAGTCATACTTGATCACTGAACAGTATATAATTAGTTTCCCCAAAATTATTCAGCATTCCTTGATCAACGCTTTAAGGCTAGAAACCCATGAAAACAGAGGCAACTTATTTTGGCAAATAAACCAAAAACAAAAAACGTATGGAAAAATAAGATATTGAGAATGAAATTTAGAACAGATGTCTCTAACTAATAACTCAAGAGCTTCTCTGAATATAACTAATCGATTAGGCAATAATTCACAATGTGCCCAAATATTATATGTCACACTGGTAATCAATTTTACCATCTTCACCCAGTGAAGAGCTTTAAAACAATAACGATAATATTTAAAATTATTAGGGGTAGTCTAAAAAACTGGCATGCATGTATGAGCCCTATGATCTGCCCTTTAAGGGAATTTCTTCCACTTCCAGGAATTTCTGCCAAAGTCCATCCTCTCCGAGCAAGGAATCGATCTTCATTCAGTATTGCCAATGCATTTGCAAAAAGCAGACAGGCTTCAAGCAAAGTCCATAAACCCATTTCCTGCACAACAAAGGATTCAACATTTCACTTTTACCAAACAACTGCAAGTCAATATCCAAGAGGAGATTCTGATGGAAGTGTTGTGTTCATACATGTAGTGGGTTAGGAGTCCTATGATCAACATAGTACAAAAAATGAAAGAAAGAAAAAATTACCCTACAATTGACCCCCCTTCAAATAGAAAAATTTAACAAACCCAAGCCCGTTCATTGGAAGTCTAACTGTAGTCTTACATGCATCATGGTTATTTTTGTCCAATGCCACAATGTTGACAAATAAAGCTGCTTACCTACAGTTTTACTAACAGAAGTTCAACATACTCCATTGCAAAAGGTGATAGAATCAAATATTGTAACCAGAGTTAAATACTTCAAAATTTTGTTTAACATGATCCTCTAATCACTTAGAGATGGAGCTGGCATAGACCTTACTTATGATGGGCTCCATAAACATGTCCAGTAAGCCATAGGACACTGGCAAGTTCACCTACAGTGATTATCTAGTCTGCTGGCGATAACAGCATATAGTGCAATTGTAGTTTGATCAACACAAAAGAACATCTACATCAACAATCAAATCAAAGGGGTGTTGCTAATTGCTACCCCCTCATTCTGTCTAACTTGAGCTTACTGACTTAGTGTGTGTGTGTGTGTGTGTCCTGTGTTCTCACAGATAGTACTAGATACCAGTTGTCTAGTTGGTAATCATGCTAAAGCCATCTCAATTAGCCAATTAGAGCTGCAATCAGCCAGCTAGGCAGCACTTGATATATAATGTGTCGTGCAGAGGCATGAACTCTAGTGCTCTCCAAATACAAAGCAACACCGCAAACATATTTTGTTTGTATATACAGAATAAACCTTAATAAAAAAATACTCCAAAGGGATAGCTTCTCTTTTCACAATCTATAATCAACAACTAATACATATCACATCTCTACATAGGCTAAACTTTTATCAAATAGAGTTCCACATCCCAAATGCCATAATAATTTCCAACCAGGCCACATGTGTCTCTTCAATTTTATAGCCTTACAAAACTAAAATTGCCATTTACACCATGTCAATTGACTCAATTCCGAGCCCAAATATCTAGTTCTGGATCCTGACAAGCATTATATAGTATAAGCAAACAATGATACTTTAACCAACAAAATAAATATCTAGAACTATAGCGATCATTAAATGATGGAAATAATTGAGGCCACCATTTTCGGTTTACCTCCATAGTCTCCCAATCAAATTCACACTAGAACTGAAAGTGACACTGTGCAAACCTTATTATCTCCTGGGCTAACAGAACTGCATACTAAATGGCTTATGAAAACAACATTTTGACAGTCACATGCTTATTAGAACAATTAAAATCAATAAAATGAGATTCTACATATAACCACAACCTTAAACATATTAAGATCTTAATTTTGTTTTGGTCACTATAGATAACCTCATCTTTTCCTTGGTCAGAAACTGGCTAAAAACACCTACCTTAAAAGCCTCAGTTCTAGATGAAACTAGTGTATCCTATTACCAAATAAAAATCAGAACGCAGCAAAGGGCAAGAACCCAAATCTAAAAATCTAAGTAGAACCCAGATTTGGGCATAAACAAAAGATCCATGAACTTTTGAAACAAAAACAACTTCATACACATATGACAGCAACGATAAATTGAACTCCAAAATCAAACAAACTATCAGATAATCCCATACAGTTATTTCAGTTCAATTAAACCAGAACACGCTTGTACATAACTTAGTATTCTCCGAAAAAAAAAAAAAACACAAAAACCAAAACAAAAACAAATAGGAAGCCTCACCAATAATAAGATGAAGCAAATCCACTATGGAATTGATTCAGAGTTCAGACCCTTTTCCTTGATTTGTTTTACAACAGAAAACAGAAAAACCCAGTTCAAAGAAAGAATTAAAGACCAAAAGTCAGAACCTTTTATTAAAGTGTATCTCATCCAATGGTTTAGAATGCTTTGCTTACGCAAACGAATACCTGATATCCGTTCGATTAAAATATCAGCTATCATTGCTCTTAACCGCCCCGTACCCGACCCGAATAAAACAAACACTCCTATATTTACGACCCGATATACTCTCGCAATCCATGGCTTCATTTCAGCTACTTCACTCTCTTCCACTCTTTCTCACAAACCTTAAACTTCGAAAAAATCACAAAAAGGCTTCATTTTTAGCTTCAGATTCAGAGCCTCAAAATAGTCATACACTCACACATATTGCTAGAGATTCATACACTTCTAACAATGGAGCTCTTGACTCGCCAAAACCCACTCGCCGAGTCAGAACAAAGAAACCCACTTCGTCCTCTTCTTCTTCAACCATTACACCAAAAAAAACCAAGCGTTCGACAAAAACAAAAGTCGAAAAATCCAAACTTGAAGCTAAAGAGACCACAAACGAAGCTAAAAACACAGACCCAGATCCAAATTCCGATGAACTCTTCGACTACGACGATGGAATTGACTTTCCATACTTGGACCCACCTCTGATTTGCTGCTTCGGCGGTGCACGCAAAGAGTTTGTGCCCACAGTCCGAGTCTCCGATAACCAAATGGACCCTGACATATACTCGGAGTGGAAGAATCTCCAGTGGGACCCACCAGAGTTCGTGAGAGCTCCAGGTGGGCCCCCATCCAACGTGGCGATCTCGCACGTGAGGCTCGGCGGGCGTGCGGCGTTTATGGGAAAAGTTGCGAAGGACGAGTTTGGGGAAGAGCTGGTGAGGACGATGAATGTGGAGAGCGTGCAGACTCGAGCTGTGAAGTTTGATAAGAGTGGCGGTGTTAAAACTGCTTGTGCGTATGTGAAGATTGTGTTTGATGAGGATGGGAAGATGAGGAGCGAGGTTGTGAAAGAGGCTGCTGAGGATTCTCTTCTTGTTGATGAATTGAACCTTGCTGTGCTCAAAGAGGTCTGTCTTTTATATTTATGCAAATATATGGTATAATGTTTTCAGAATAATGATGTAAAGGAAGTTTTTATGAAAAAAAGATAAAAAAAACAATTAATGTTTTGATATATATATATATATATATTTGTTTTATAAAATTAGTGAAAAGATAAAAAAAACAATTAATGTTTTGATATATATATATATATATATATTTGTTTTATAAAATTAGTGTTAAAACTTTTCTAAGATAGTTTGTTAATAATTGCGTGTACCCGCTAACATGACCCATATATATATATATATATATGTTCGGGGGAGTGGGGATTTGAATCTGAAGTCTCTAGGAGGACTCATTCGAGCTATGAGGCTCTTGGAACAAAACTTATATATAGGTGATTGTGCTACTACATTGGTATAATTAGTCTAATACTTATAGGAGGGACCTAATAATTACTCAAATGTTAAATTCAATACCAATTTTAGGAGAAATGATAGTTTATAGGAAGGAAAAAACTTATATACATATATAGGCCTTTGTGTAACATTGGTCAATGTACACATGATTGAATTTAATTGGGGCACAACAAGGAACCGTGTCTTAAGTTCTGCCCTCACAGAAAAATATTAGACTTAATACCAATTTTATTATAAGATATTTACAAACTAACGTGACAATAATTATGATTGGTGCCATATTATAATTAGAGTAATGCTATAAACACAAACTATTTTACAATATTTTTATAAACTGCTGATGTGGCTTTAGCATTTTTCAAATAATTATTGTAAGAAATAATGTGATGTTAGTGATAGGCCCATATTAGAACTAGTAAGAATTTGCCACATCAATAGTTTGTAAAAATGTTGTAAAATAGTTTATGTAACATTACTCTTATAATTACTTACTTTTGTCTCCTATTTAAAAGTTGACATATCAATTTTTTAGGTTAATGTAGTAACATTTATGGTATTGGAAGAATCACTGAGAGTGATTAAATTCATTCTTTACTATCAGCTTAAGGTTCCACATATACCTATTGAGTTTGTCTTCCTAAAAACAAAAACAAAAATTGCAACTTGGTTCTGATTCTAATCTACACACAGAATGCTACATATTCTGAAATTTCTAGGAGCTCCTAATGCTTTTTAGACAATGTGGCAGATTTTAGAGGTACTTGGCTCATTTGATGTTAAGGCTTATATTGTAGTGAGTGAATCCTCTGTGTGAATAATGTCTAGCAGTCTTACATTTCTTGCAAATTAAATAGCTTTGTAACTGCAATAGTTTCTATGTCTTTAGCTTCATGAAAGTGAAAGAAACAGAAATTATTGCTGGTTAGGTTTATTTAACAATTAGAGGCATATAGCCTTTTCCAATCATTGGGCTGAGAAATTTGTTTTAGATTGATTAACTCAGCTACAAAAGGAGAATTATTTATTTTTTTACTTGAGTTGTAGGTAAGGGAATCATTCCATTGCTAAACTTAAAAAAAGCATTATTCTTAACTATGTTAATGATCCCATTTTATTGTTGACAAGTGAATGAACTTATATTTACTAGTGACCAATTTTATTGTTCTTACGAAGGATATGTTGGTTTGTTCGGCAGTAAAATTTATTTGATTGATACGGTGGCATTACTTTGCATGTGAAGAAAGTTATTGTCTCCAAGAATTGTGCTTGTTAACTTATTATGAAAACTCCTCTCTACTTATATGTTGCAGGCTAGACTTTTTCATTTTAATTCAGAAGTTCTGATCTCCCCTTTGATGAAATCTACCCTTTTTAGGGCAATTGCATGGTCTAAAAAGTTTGGAGGTCTTATATTCTTTGACTTGAATCTGCCCTTGCCTCTGTGGAGATCACGTGATGAGACAAGGGAGATAATCAAGAAAGCCTGGAGTGAAGCAAACATCATTGAGGTTTCAAGGCAGGAGCTAGAATTTCTTCTAGATGAAGATTATTATGAGAGGA
This sequence comes from Quercus suber, assembly GCF_002906115.3. Lineage (NCBI taxonomy): Eukaryota > Viridiplantae > Streptophyta > Magnoliopsida > Fagales > Fagaceae > Quercus > Quercus suber. The sequence continues at coordinate 507,374 of NW_027069878.1, forward strand.
AAAAAAATTACAGGCATGAATATTATGCTGAAAATTTTGAGCAAACCAAGAACCGGCGAAATTACTACCATTATACACGAGAAGAAATCTCTCCGTTGTGGCACGATGGTCTTAAAGTTTTGTTTGTGACTGATGGAACTCTTCGAATTCATTACTATACCCCTTCGTTCGATGGAGTGGTGATTGGGACAGAAGATGTGCTCATCACCCCATTTACCTGTGACAGGACTGGCTCTGGTGATGCTGTTGTGGCAGGTATTATGAGAAAGCTGACCACTTACCCTGAGATGTTTGAAAATCAAGAGATTTTGGAGAGGCAGCTTCGCTTTGCAATTGCTGCAGGAATCATATCACAATGGACTATTGGTGCTGTGAGAGGTTTTCCTACTGAAAGTGCAGCACAAAATTTGAAAGAACAAGTTTATATACCTTCAATGTGGTAGAGCAGAAAAGGTTTACGTACCTTTAACACAGAGCAGATCGTAAAACATGATCATTCGTAGCTTCCAAGGCGTTTATTGTATGTTATCTAGAGCATTGAGAATTTTGTCTCTGATGAAGGTAAGGAAGAAGTTTTAGAAAAGATTCCATGAAATTTTTCAAAGGTCCAATTTGAAGGATTCCAGGCCATGCTGAATCAGTTATAATAGTTCACTTGATTATGTGCATTTTGTTGGTGAGATATGACTTAACAGTTCCTCTTGTAATGATATCAGAATTTTTGTGTGTCAACATCTCTCTCTCTCTCTCTCTCTCTCTCTCTATATATATATATATATCATATCCACCCTTTAGTTTAGCCTTCAAAGCTGTTAATCTTCTAAAGGGTTTTTCACATACAGCAGGATTCATTTTAGTGATTTTGGTTATGGATTATTCAACCAACATTTGATCTATTAGGAACTTGCATTTTACCTGGATAGTTAAGCCACCTTAATTTTTGCCAAGATGTCTCATCAGTAATACCTAACTGCAGTGGCTCATATTTGAAATTAAAGGGACAAGTTTCCCGGGGACAATTAGGTCAGAATCACATTTATTAAAGTCTTCATTGGCAATGCCTATGTGAAAAAATGGTCTGCATTGGCTTCTATGATAATCCTCTGCAACTGTTGAAACTTGCATGAGATTTCATCTTATTCTAATTGAATAAATTAAGAAAACAAAAAAATTAAAATGATATCTTCAGGGAACATATGGAAATCAGTTTCTGTGGCTAACTACGTTCTATAATGCCCATTTTGGCATGTAATTTTGGGAAGAAAATTAAAGAAAAAAATAATGAATCAATATAGTACTGTAACTCTACATGTGATGGCGATAATGTCTGTGCCAGTGTAGGTAACCTGGTTTGCCTTAAAATGATGCACAACCTTCTCCAATCTCCACTTCCCCCTGGTAAGGTTCTCCTCTGCTGCTATGCCAAAAATGCGCATTTTTTTAAGAAAAAAATCCTAGGAGAAACTCAAAACTTGTAGACCCTCTTGGCAGCTATTGCTTCCAGACTGGGCAAAGATGCAGTTCATTTTAGAAACCCTTATAAGCAGCCTGTTAAGCAATTGTAATCTTATACTCCATATCAAATAATCTCAACAAACGGAAATGCTATCTTTGCGCTGCCGCCCTCAAATGTTTCTGATCAAGAAATTTCAGGTTATTGAGGTGCTCCTGAGACCTGTCACAGATACAACCAGGATAAGGATTTGCATAAAAATTCTCCTCCAGTCTTGGTGACTCTCCTGCCTGTCTAGGATATGGTGCTCCAAGCCGGTCGGAATGCAAACTCTTAACCTCTAAAGAAAATTTTTCTGACGATATTTCTCCCTCATCCAGCTGATCAATCAGTCTAACAAATTCCAACCTGAAACACAGGCAGCTTAACATATCAGAAATCTTAAGTTTATGTCTACAAACTCTGTACAACGAATGAAGTTCGATAAAAAATTATGCTTAATATTAGTGTAAACAAACCTTTCAGGGTTGATCGACTTTCGAAATCCTTCAAACCTCCTATGTCCCTGCACTGCCTTGGCCATATTTCCATCGTATGTGTAAACAAAGACATCGCTTTCAAGTGCCACAATATGATCCAAGGCGGCCATCTGATTCTGATATGGTCTAAAGGGCTGTAACTCTTCTTCTGTAGCAAGAGTGGAATGAGAGAAGACATTAGGGTACTCAGAGCGGAAGGCGGCCATGCTATTGCTGCCATATATCTCTCCTGCAACTATGTAAATAGTTGTAGTGGAAGGGTAACCCATGGCCTTAAGGAAAAGGGCTGCTTCTCTAGGGGACATTGGGCATCCCCCTTGGAGACGCTTCTCCTTACTGTCTATCTCTTTCTCCTTCCAATGCTTTACATTGTACCTCATAATCCTAAGTTCCTCAGCCTCTTCTGCAGTAAGGTTGTGGCTGCATCCAGTGAAAGCAAGCATATCTTTCTCGTATCTGCAAGCAAGATTAGATTAAATATTACAAATCTAAAGGTGTATGTCACATCATTTAAAATTTTAAATGACTAATCATTTCCATTTCACTTGAAATGGAGAGGATCTTATTACTTTTAAAAAAACTTATAATATCATGATGATACCTTAGATGCAGAGCAACATATGGCTCACTATTGTTCCTCAATCTATCAACCAGAATTCTCCCAAGATCTTCAATCTCCTTTTTGTACCGGAGAGCCTCATAATTGGCACGGCACCTGAGCTTCTGGATGTTGGAAGCGAGGCCATTATTAACCAGTCGAGAATCAGTGTGGGTGAACTTTATCACCTTTTTTTTCTTTAACAATGGCATCATCTCATTTCTGTAGTAACTAGCCTGCACATGAAAGCATCTGAGATGTAATTCCCATGATAGGGGAAAAAAATGGAGTTGAAAAAAGTATATTTTAATTGCACACTATTTCCATACCTTAGACCAGGAAACAGGGGCCTTAGAAAGGGGCTGGATTGCTGCATACTTGGGTGGCAAATACTCAACTATCTCAATATCATCTTTTAAAACTTCCATGAAGTGCCTCCAGTCAAAGATATCTTTGAAGTCACTGCAAAGCATTAGGATATTTGATTAATAGGATTAAAAGATTAGAAACTAAATCTATTCATTGGACGACAATAGTAGCATAGAAAGTTAGAATAATACCTTGGATCTGTCCAAAATGACTCATGATCAAGAGAAGGAAGAACCAAAGTGGCATTCATTATCTTGGCAACAGCAACCATATCACATATCTGAAGTCAATAATTAACAAGGTCAGCTTGAAAAACACACATATCCATGAGACTGAGAATAAATATGAATAAGTTTTTGTAAATTCTTACTCCTGTTCTCATTTGATTCAATCCACCATTGGCATGAACAAGAAGATAGCCATTTGTTTTCGAACCCGTCCCTGAGAGCAATTTCAATTAATTAAAAATCAGAACAAAAAATTAAAATAGTTATGTTCATAAGCATGCAATTACATATTTTGGTGTGGCGGAATGGAAGTAGATAGACATACTTATTTTATTCCTGGGTCGTTTAATGCATTGATAATAGTTGTCACTGTTTGGTTTCATCCATATCTCAGGAGTCTGTAAAAAAAATAGAAAACAAAAATTAAAACTCATGAGCTAATCATAAAACCTTAAATTTCTTTTTCTTAAATACAATAGCAAATACAGTAATAGCAATGTCATTTGCCATATATATATAAAAAAAAGTAATAGCAATGTAACATCCTTTTTCATTTTTTTTTTTTTTTTGGGATACAATAGCAAATATAGTACTAGAAATTGCCAACAAGCAACACAACATACTATCTTATTAGCCAAAAAAAAAAAAAAAAAAAACTGATACGCGTGAAACAAAGCAAAGCAGCCCAAACAGTCTGGACTCCGAAATATTAGTCATAGCCACCCCTCAAGAAAGTTCAAAGCCCTAGCTGCCACCCACTTTATGTTTTTATCAGTCAAAGCAACAACAGGAGGACAGAGATCCGTTCCAAACCCAATAGTATCTGAGACCCATTTTAATTTCCCAACTCAAAATTTATTAATAAAAAATTTGAGACGGGTATATACTTAAAAAAACCTAAAATAATAATTTAAAAATATTAAATTACAGATTATATTCTCTAATTTTGAACTGTTTCAAATCCCAATTCAGTCTTTTGAATTTCTATTTGTTTTCAATGTAGTTCTTTGGTTTTAACTAGACACTAAATTTAATAAAACGCTCAAATTAAGAAATGAAAAAATTACAAATGCGGTTAAAGCTAATAAAACAGCCTTAAAAGCTGTACCTATATATAAGGAAATGCGACTCATTTGTATGATACTAACCAAAAAAAAATTAGAACCACATAACTGAAAGTTAATTTTAATTGCAGAAACTAATGTACAATTCTAATACGTAATCTAAGTTAGAACCCAGATTAAAATTATTGAACAAAACAAAAAACCAAATCATTAAAATTAACCAAACTAGAAACATTAAAACTCAAATGGGTATCTTCAAAAACTTACAGACAATCTTTCAAGAACACGTTTTGGCATGGAGTTTTGAGTTTCAGAGAGAGCACGTTGAGCCATTGCCCAATCATCCTTAAAGCTCTGTATAATCAAAAGCCCACGATCAATCTTCTTCACGTCCACCCTTTGATTACGCAAAACCGAGACTTTAACGAAAACCGACAAAACCGCTAATACCATCAAAGCCCCGAAGATCATACGGCCCATATTGCTCCTCCTCCCTGATCTCAACGACTGGAACATCACGGCCGTCCAATAAAACCCATCTTCAATCTTGAGCAGCCACGTGTCCGGCAGACAGAAAAACGCTCTCCAACGTAAAAGCAAACACCTGATCAGTAAAAAGCAATGGTTGTGGTGATGGTGGTGGTGGTGGTGGTGGTGGTGAAGTAAATGGGACCCACAACTTGAAACGACATCGTCGTCAAGGTCGCTAATATCGTTATGGTGGTCATTGGAAAGAGATTCTGGGTCGTCGGAGAATTCGGAGGATCTGTCGACGTCGTTTAAGTCTGCGACACGTCGTCTGGTGGTGGTGGGCAAGGAAGAGAGTCGTGGGCTGGCGGTGGCGGAGTTGGATGATGGGCCAACGCCCAACGACGACGACATGTCCTTTTTTTTTTTTTTTTTTTTTTTAAATCGAAACCAATGAAATGAATATATATTATGTTTATTAATGGAAGAGGAGGATGGGCCAACGCCCAACGACGACGACATGTCCTTTTTTTTTTTTTTTTTTTTTTTAAATCGAAACCAATGAAATGAATATATATTATGTTTATTAATGGAAGAGAAAGAAAATGGAAAGTTGGGTTTTTTTGTGTCTGTGTCTGTGTCTGTGTGTGTGTCTCTGAGAGAGAGAGAGAGAGAAGAGAAGGAACCGTTTGTGTTGGTTTTGGTGTTTGTGAAGAGAGGAGGTTGGTTCCGAATATTAAGGCCAGTTGAGAGGTGTTAATTTTTTCTTGTATGTATGTATATAGACGATAGAGATGGAGAGAGAGAGAGTTCTCTCTCTCTTTCTCTTTCTATAAAGTGTCTGTGTGTCTAAAACCTTGTTTTGGAGTTGGACAAAGTTGCTTTTCGTCTGAATCCTTTTTTATCATTGTGGCATGAGAGTGGAAATGGCATATTTGCCCTAAAAGAATTTGACCAAGTTCAATGCAAAAATAAATCATGATTTTATGTGATAATTAGGTTTATTGATACGAATTTTTTTGGGATGAATTTTGCTCCAAACCGGTTTAGAGTTATTTTTTGTGCTAATTCATAACATGATGATTTGTAAGGCTTTATATATTTATGATTTAAACATATGACTCGTTAGAAATGATATTTTGACTTTAAACTTGTTTGAAACTATTTTTTCTAAATCAATTTATGAGATTATAATATGTATTTTTTAAATAAGTCATATAACTCCTTAAAAAAGTTATCTGACAAATTATGCATGGATGATTTCTTCAATTAACACATAATAGGTTGAAGTAAGAAAGTTCCAGGCATATTTGGAGCCAAACTTTTTTCCATTAAAAAGAGTCATGTGACTAAAAATATACATAAATTCTCTCTTCAATCAATACGTAGTGGGTTGGAGCAAGATAACTCAAAACTAGTTTGGAGTTGAACTTTTTTCAATTTTTTTATTTTTATTTTTGGGAAAAAAAGAGAGATTACTTTCATACTAGTTTGAAGCAAGGCCGGCTCAATAGGTGATACAATTGACGCAATCGTCTAAAGCCCCCAAATAAAAGAAGGCCCTCACTTGTAAATATGTATATATATATATATATAATATTTATCTATATATTTTAATTAAAAAAATTAAGTACTTTTATTGGTCAATAAAATGCATTAAAAAGGCTCCATTGTAGCCTGTGTAGTGTGTAGTGTGCAACTGTGCACACCGCACAATTGCACACTACACATTGCATAGGCTGCATAGCCCATAGTCATAGGACAACAAGTTTTCTTATTTTATCAATTATTATAAATTATCATACTAATTAATAATTTGATGTGTATCATATCAACTCATTTTTATTATAGTGACACTAATTTATTGAACCATGTAATAAATTAATTTTTATTTGTGCAGGTTTAGACTTTAAAGTGGTCACAACTTTAGAAAAATTGCAATAACCAGGTTCTATTATTCTATACTTTAAATATTATTTTTAGTTAAATTATCATTTTTAATTATAAATTGTTCAAAAATTTAAAATTAAAATTAATAAAATCTTATTTAAGGTCTACTATGTCGCGAGAAAGATTAAGTGGATTAGCTATATTATTAATTGAAAAAAAAATATTAGAGGAACTTTATTACAAAAACTTAATTAGCAATTTTGCATCTCAAAAAGTAAGAAAAATAGTTTTAAATAAAAAAATTCAATATATATTATTTGATTAATATTTAAATATAAAAAAGGCTCTACTTAAAATTTTCGCCTAAGGCCCCCAAAATTGTTGAGCCAGCCCTGGTTTGAAGTAAACTTTTTAACTACCACCTCAAAAATACCATTCATTATAATCATTATACTTTTTTAGTAAGTGATGTGACTTTTTATTTTTGAAAAAATATTACTTCCATACTAGTTTGAAGTTAACTTTTCAAGTACCACCTCAAAAATACCATTCTAGTTACATAACATTTTTAATAAGTCATGTGAGTTGTTTAAATAATACATGTGAATGATCTTATGAATTGCTACATATTTTTAATATTGTTTTCTAAATTATTGGCATGGCCTATTATGAATTTATAATTTGTGAGTTAAAAAAATAGTGTGTACTTTATATATAAAAAAGTAGGGGAAATATTATCTTATATCTTATACTTATCCTAAATCCATTGTTGTATACAATATTTATGATTGAAGTGTTGATGTATACATTTTAAAAGGCGAAAATAAATATTCAGGTTTAAAACATGAAAGTAGATGTGAAAAAATGGACGCGAGAATAAAATATTCAGATTTAAAACATAGAAAGTAAAGGTGAAAAAGTAGATGTGAGGGTATCATTCCTGATAAAAGTAATGTTAATGAAAGATTGATGTGAAAGTAAAATAGCTCCAACCACAAGTTAGTGAGTTACTACTTTAATAAATTATGAAAACTTTGTATCTCTTGTAAGTGTTGGTGCAAGACCAACGATGAACTTAAAATATGGTATATGCATACAAGAAAATCTGGTTTGTTTGCCGTGAAGAATGGGGATTTTATGTGACACATGCGCATTCTTGTCTTATCCAAAAAAATTACAATTATCTTTCGCCTTAATCCTAGTAAAGATAATGAAATAAATATAAATTATCATATAAAACTTTCTGAGAGGTAGAACTAGCTAGTTAATTTGGAGGCTAGCTTTGTCATTATATGTGTTCTATTGGTGTTGAGACTTAAGAAACCATGGCCACCATGACATTTTTTAATTTTTTCTCAAATATATATGACCATTTCTTTGCATTTTGATGTCCACTGCTTAACTGAAAATAATGAGTGAACAATGCGTATGGATTTGAATGAAGATAATTTTCCTTCTCAAAAAAGAAAAAAAGAAAAAAAAAAAGAATGAAGATTAATTTTTGGTATTTAGCCCACATATATATATATATATATATAACTTGCAGAATGGTAATTACCAAAGATCACCCTTTGATTTGATCTATTTAGGTTTTGGATAAAAGGAATTTGATAATCTTGTAAAATTTGAGAAGGTGTACTACATGGTACATACAACTACAGTAAGGTATATTAGAGTGAAAACTTTAGAGAATGGCAAAGCAAATCATAGAACAACAGAGATAAATAATAGCCATGGTTGTTGTCAATCAGTCTATTATCCCTACAGAATCAATTAATCAAATCTTGCAAGACTCAAATTAAAAACCAACAATTGGCTCATTTTAGTTTATAGGAATTTTTTTTAAGTAAACAGTAAAACTTATTAGAACCCATACTATTTTTATAACTCTAGTCTACAATTATAAATATTAAGCTTTTTTTTTATAATTATACTTTGGTTATATAATGTATTATAAACTTGGTTTAGTTTATAGGAATTGATATTTCTAAATTCCATTGTTTCCACGACATTTCAACAGCCATTGCTTTCATTTCGTTAATGGTCTCGTGTTGTTCATGAGGAAGAAGCATTGATTAATCATGCCTATTATGTCATTTAATATCTAGGACAACAAATTGAATGCAAGTACATTGATCACTGACTTTTGAATTTCTTTTCGCTTTAACATAATTAATAAAGGAAAATGCTAATGAGTTCATTTAATATCTAGGACAACAAATTGAATGCAAGTACATTGATCATTGACTTTTGCATTTCCTTTCACTTTAACATAATTAATAAAGAGAAATGCTAATGAGTACCCTTAGAGTACTGGTCAATAATTCATTTAAAGAAAGTTTTTATGAGAAAAAAAAAGTAATTAATATTTTGACAGTTTTTTTCATTTCCCATAAAAGTGGTATAAAAACTTTCTTAAAATGGATTATTAATGAATGTCTTAAAGGCACTTATTAGCATGACCCATTAATAAATTATTCCTTGCACCCTAGGCAATTGGCTACCTATAGGATTCTTGGAGACCAGGAACCTAAGAACTCATAGCTAGGGTGGCGAGAGGTGTCTATGGAATTATTTAGAGGTTTTACTCGTCTTCAGCCTTTTGCCAAACGATTGAGAATACCTTTCCAAATCTCTGTTAGGCACCTTATTCACGCAAAATCTGAGAAAATGCCACATGAATATTCTATCATAATAGGTATTCAAGAATCAGTACATGAAATTTTAATGAATTTGAAAGAAATTGTATTGAGAAGTAATTTGTATGGAATTAGTGGTGCGTCCATTTGTGTCAAGGGTACCCGATATGTAACTACTCAAGATATCATCTTATCACCTTCTGTGCAAATTGTTAATAATACACAGCATATAGCTAACCTCTCGGAACCAATTAATTTATATATTAAATTACAAATCGAAAGGGATTGCAGATATCGTATAAAAAGTGTATTACATTTCTCAAGTGAATAATATGTTCACTTGAGACTTGGATCTTAGCGTACGGGATCAATAACTACGAAACCTTTTACTTATCGTGTTTAATCTATTATTGAATTATTAATAACGAACTTAATTTGATCACCGTGTGCTCAACGATTATTGGCTATTTATCCATGTGAAAGGGGTTGAGAAGGTGACTGTTATGTTTGCACACAAGAAAGCTACATTTTGTCGGATTGATTAGGTAATGGTTCCTTTTGCTTAAGGTAATAGTATATACATAATAACAAGCATTGACATTTATTTGGTTAATTGTGTCCCAAAAAGTTTTAAAAAATAAAATAAAAGAGAGCCTCACATTGATTTAATGTGTTAACATATGAAGCTATAAGACTAAAAACAGTTAGAGCTTATAATTGTTACGCAAAATGATCCACTGACTATATTGAAACAAAAACATGCATTGGATTGAAAGCTCTGTTAAATTGATTCTCTACCGACGGTAGGTTACTTGTCCTCGTAGAGAAATCATTCATGATCTCATAATTTTTTTTTTCCATTGTTTTTTTAGAAGTGTTATGCCCACAATATTTTTATAATACTTTCATAAAAAATCTTAGGTGGCAAGTTTTTACTTGTTCTAATTTGAACCTATCATTGAAATTACTTTTTTACCTACTAGTAACAGTTAATAACAACCTATTACTAAAATTTGTTGTGAAAATGTTGTTTTTTTCCATTGTTTTTTGGAATTGTTACAGCCACAATATTTTTATAACACTTTCACAAAAAATCTTCGGTGGCAAGTTTTTACTTATTCTAATTTGAACCTATCATTGAATTTACTTTTTTGTCTACTAATAACAGTCAATAACAATTTATTACTTAAAATTTGTTGTGAAAATATTGTGGACAAAACATTTCCCTTGTTTTTTTTTCCCTCTTTTCCTTCTTTCGCGTGCAAGTGATTGATATTTTTTTATCGCTACTTGATTATGTTTTTATCTCTTGCAAGGAAAAATTTTGTTTTTTCATTTCAATTTTCAGATGAGCTTAAGATTTTTAGCTATCCCTAGTTCTTTTCTGCTTGCAAAATGATTTTATTGATAATTATTTCAACAGTATGAAATAAATTAAATACACAAGAAAGCCTTGAGAATTTGGGTTTGTACAAGAAAAAATGCTAGAGATACCATAATTGTACAAACTAATATATCACCAATCACCAAAAAAAAAAAAAGTCATTTATTATGTTTTTATAAATATTATTAGTGAGCACTGACTAGGGTCGGCTCAACAATTTTGGAGGCCTTAAGCGAAAATTTTAAGTGGATTCTTTTTTAAACTTTATAGTCTAAACTTGCACAAATAAAAATTAATTTGTTACATGGTTCCATAAATTAGTATTACTATAATACAAATGAGTTGATATAATATACATCAAATTATTAATTGGTGTAATAATTTATAATAATTGATAAAATAAGAGTTTGCATTAAAAAAAAGTGATAATTTATTAATTAGTGTGGGGCCATTTGGGCCAGCTTAGCTTAGGCCTTGTGATGTGTTGGGGCTGGTGGACACTGGACAAGACTGCATAATCCACATAGCACTATGCAATCTTGTTCTATCAAGTTGTGTACATTGTTATTGTGTAGTATTTTGCATTTTATGATACAATGTGGCATTTTTAATGCATTTTTATTGACCAATAAAAGTACTTAATTTTTTAAATTAAAATATATAGATAAATATTATTTATATATATATTTTTTTACAGGTGGGGGCTTTTTTTTTATTTGGAGGCCTTAGGTGATTGCATCAATTACATCTTTTATCAGTCGGCCCTGCACTGAGCACCAATCTTTTTCATTTTTATATCATTTGTAAGCAAAATTTGTAATACCTTTAGTATTTTTTAGAAAAATTAAAATTAAAAAAATAAAAATGAAAAACGTACCTGTCAGTTTTTGTAAAATATGGAACAATTGGACCACACCACCCCCAAACAAAAAAAGTCAGATTTGGAATATGAGCATCGAGAAGTGTCATGTGAGGAAAGCTATGAAGTATGCAAAACAAATCGTGTACGATGACGTAGCTAAAGCATTAGTAATTTAGTACTTAGTACTTTAGAATTAGGACCTGACGTGTTTTTCTTTTTTCTTTTTTGGAGAGAATAATTCATTCGTTTTATTAATCTAACAAATCAGAACCTGTTACATCAAAGCATAAGCTGGTTTTGGACAGTAGAAGGAACCTCCAAACTAGCTCCCATTACCGTGGGTGTATTTTTATAAACTGATCCAAAGCGTTTTGAGTTTAAAATAAGCATTTTACAAAAGTTACTGTTTTTGGACAATAGGAGGAACTTCCAAACTACTATTACTGTGAGTGTATTTTTATAAATTAATTCAAAGTGTTTTGAGTTTAAAATAAGCGTTTTACAAAAGTTGTTGTTACAAAACAAAGTTTGGAATTTTAAAAAACAGACGTTATATGTTGAAACTTATTAAAAAAAAAAGTCCCAAAATACCTAACCATACGTACTCTATACATGCTTTGCGTGTCTAGCCAATACCCAATTTGTGAGTAATAGAATTTGCTTCACGTTTTGCAACAGATAACCCATTTCTCAAATTGTGCCAATACATATCTAAGCCTCTGTAAACCATGCTAACCACGTTTTGAGCCTCTCAATTATACAATAATCAAATTTTCCGCCTTCCCTAACACACAGCCAACACAATTATAATATTATAAATAGATTATTCGTTTGTTTATTTTATTTAATTTTAATAGCCAGAAGATTTAAGATAGTTGGCAAACTCTTTATTTATAATGATTATTGCTTCGGCTTGATCAATTTTGTAATATCTTATCAATGGATGTGAAGAGGGGTGTTGTCAGTTGCTACATCCACAGGTTGTAAGAATCCTGTGATTTGGGATGTAATCTGGCACACAATTTGATAATATTAATATAATATGATACATTACCCTTGTTTTCCTTCTTATATTATTATTAAATGACATACGATATAAAATTAAGCATATATACATTGTACAGTACAGCATATAAACGCATTTCATTCAGCTCAATGTTAAAAAAGAAAAAAGAAAAAAGAAGAGATTTTATAAATTTTTTTATGAAAAATGTAAATAAAAATACTTGTGAATATATTATGGATTTGAATGAAAAACCTAGAATACAACTAAAATATTTCATTTATTCTATACCAATTATGTACGTATCACAAATATTATCTTAGCATTGATTAAGAGAATTTCTTTGTTTTAAATCTTATATTTTTGTGTATTTATTTTCACTTATTCTCATTTCAATTATATTCATTTTATGAATATGTTGTTTTTTAATAAATCAAACATTCAGTATAACTAATCTTAGAGCAGTCTTAACAAATTTTCACTGAAACTTAATAGACATTTCACAATCACAAATATTTTTGATATGCTTATGCCTTTCATACAAACTACTTTATCCTATGTCGATAAAGAGGTTAAAGTTTACTTAAATTAAACCATTTTTATATAAATATAATATGGAAAACCTTTAATTAATACATATTTTATACTTTTAATTATAGAAAATACGTATTCTTAAAGTACTTGTTTTTAATACTATATATACAAGATTTTAAAAAATATGTTTGTAGGAACTGGATTTGAGCACTTCTTCTATTGGATGAATGGACTCAGACCCAACTAGTCTAATACAATAAATTTATAGAGAATGGGTCAAAAAGTTAGGCTTTAGTGCATGGATAACAGTTAATATGGAGTTCATGACAATCAAACAGAGATGAACTGAGTTTATCAAAGAAAGTTTGTTCTTGGCACAATCCAAGAGTAAATATTGAATGAGAATGGTTACAGGAGTTCTTGAGATTGTTACAGTGCTATTTCCCCTGATCCCAGCCCCCTCTCTATGGTGGGTTTCTCCTATTATATAGTCCTCTTTAAACGATCTTGGCTTTCCACTTGTTGATCATCCAAATCTATACTTGAGTGCTTGTCCCATCAGACATCCTCTTTGGCGTTCTGTGAGTTGCAGTAACCGAGGTAGCACTGTTTAAGGGTCATTTCTTCATTAATACGGTTAGGACGTTAGTTGTGGGTAATTAATGCAGAGGTGACAGTTTCTCCTTCAATTGCTTCTCACCATGCTCCCATGGCTGACTCATTGTACTTGTCATTTTTCTTAGGATGCTTTGGGAGGCTGCCCTTGATAGCGTGCCGATCTTTCCTTCTGTGATTTCGACTTGGTGAGGATAGGATCGTCCTCGGCAATGTTTCTTGGCACTTTGGACTTCCTTCGTTCGTCCTCGGACATTTCTTCCTCCTTGGCGCGGGCCTTGGGCTTGGTGCAAAATGGGCCGGGGTTGTCAAATTCTTTGGCCCCACAATGTTATAAATATAAGAAATGTAAAAGTTAATTTATCAATGAGGTGTGGCAAATTAGTACAAGTTAAGTTCCGTGAATTGTGATACTTTTTTCACGTGTGTGTAGTATGGCCTAATCTGATAGTAAATCAATTTTTTTTTGTTTTTATGGAATAAAAAATCAAGAACAAAGTTTCTCTCCAAACTAGTTTGGAGAGAAATCTTACAAACTCATCATATATATTTATAATGAGTGTGAATTTTGAAAATCTAACCGTTAGATTGCATGTTTTTATTACATCCTTAATGCTTACAAAATTTTAAGAAAATCAAAAATCAATTTGTATGTCATCAAATAAATATTATAATTTCAAGTTTTTGTAATCTAAAGTTATATATAAAAAATAAGTTAGTTGATCAAATAGTAAATAATATTCGATTTAAGCGAAATTTGATATGTATGTTAAGAACATAAAGATTATAAAATTCAACAGTTAAATTTTCAAAATTAACAAAATATATATATATATATATATATGAAAAGTTTGAAGAATTTCTTTCCAAACTAGTTTAGAGGGAAACTTTGTTCAAAAATCAATTTTTGTTTTCATCTAATTGTTATCTTCTTTTGGTATTAAAAGTTTTAGTAAGTACTAAGTAATTGGTTTCTTCTGTTTATAGTTTATGATGTTCGAATACGTATTCTTCATTTGTTCTAATAACTGAATCTGGATTAAAATTTCATTATTGTTAATCAGCATCAGTGCCATAAACCATAAATATTGTACAGATTCATTTTTGCAAAAAGTTAAAACTGCCATAGTTATGAATTGGGACTATATTGGAAATATACCAATCTAGAAGGACAACTCAAATGCTAATAAGTATTTTTAACGTTCCTCGATCCTCGTATTTTCTGGAACTACATCGATGCTGTCACTTTTGTTTTGTCGTTGACTTAAACTCTGAGTTTTTGGCTTTTAGTTTTTCACTTTTCACATTTACATTCAAAGGTACTATTGTCTCTGACTCCGTGACAATCCACTTTTGGAAACATTCTTTACGTGTCACCATTCCCCAAGCCCCACCATACAAAAACTTACCGTTAGATTTGATGATGACATCTCTCAGCTCTGTACCGTTAGATCAGACTTTTTTGTTCTCACGTTTTTTGTTCCCATTTGTTGCTTGGTTGTCATAACGTGATTTATACGATTTGAGATTTTTTTTTTGACGGTGATAAGAGGATTCCTATTTTCTTAAGCGTGGGTTTGCGGTGTTGTACGATTTTTCTTGGGGATAGTGCGATACCAATCATAGGGAATGACCAATATGAAAAGTTCAACGCGAAAAGGAATCTTAAAACGAGTGTAAAGCTTGCACGTTTCATGCCTTTTCATTTTTTAGATTTTTTGCTTAATAAGGACTATATATTGTTGAATATTAGCTCTGATACCATCTTAAATGGATAATATTATCAGCAAACATAATGTGTTATACCATGTTGTATATGCTAGAGTGGATGCGGAAGAGGAAGCATAGAATAGGAACATCAAGAACACGATGGTTACGTGGTTCAGCCTTGACAGTTTACATCCACGGAGGAATCTCTTAAGGGCTACATCTTTATTGTGTAGGAGTGTAGTACAATAACCTGTGTTATAATGAACCCTAACATGAGTATATATAGGCGACTAAACCTTAGACTACTAGTACAAGTAGGACTGGGCTTGGGCCTATTACATTGGGCTAATATCTGTCTAATATATATCTCTAACATGAAAAGTTCAACGCGAAAAGGAATCTTAAAACGAGTGTAAAGCTTGCACGTTCCATGCCTTTTCATTTTTTAGATTTTTTGCTTAATAAGGACTATATATTATTAAAATTAAAATACATTTAAGAATAGTTTAAAATTGTATGAACCTTGAGTTAAATTGTAATTTATGGATGTCCTATAAGAGCTACTTCTGGATGATAGATGATGTGATTGTTTCTCCACAGTCCAAGCCAAAAAATATAAACCAAATAATTTTATAATTAACTTTTGAGTAATGTATGTATTTTAATCATTTTTACGATAAGTATTCAAAATGCGTATATTTTGGACAATGTTAGAAAATAGCTAAATGGTTAGCGGTTAGCACATCTATTAACTTATTTTTAATTATCTCATGGTTAAAATTTTATTTTATTGAATTTTTTAATATTGTATAAGCATATTTTATATAGGTGAGTCGTATGACATTGAATATACTTTTTAATTTGTAAAATTTAATTAGAAATTGTATTACGAATTCCATTCTAAGTGGAGAAGTGCATTTTTTACTTCATATATGCTTCATTGTAATAATTGTTAATCTATCATGAGTAATGTCCCGTAGTCAGAATTTAAGGTGTTAAAACATTTAGGAATATAACTAAATGTAGTCAAAACTAAAAGTCTATGAACAATGGGAGAATCAACTAATATCCGAAAATTCAAGCAAGTTTGAGGCCTTCCCTAATAGCTCATCTACCATACAACTAGAAGTATTAACCAACTTTCACATAATATGGCCAACTAACTAGTTACCTAAATGATCTTTAAATATTCTTATTGTTATTATCTCTATTTGAAATGAATTAATTTTATGATTTAGATTAAATATTACAAATTTAAAGGTGTATTGAGTACCACGTTACTCAAAATTTTAAATGACGTGACACTCTATAATGGAAGATAAAATAAATTAAATGTTTTTTTTTATCATAATTAATAAGTCATACAAGAATAATGTAGATTTATTGATTATAATTAAGTGAAAATACTTGAAATAATACTTTAGTAACAATGCAACCAATTCTTAAGCTAAAATGGCTCGTAGTCTGAGAACTTGTATGGCTTGAAGAAGTTTAAAAAGTATTTTAGATCAAGATGTACTCCCTTAATTACAATATTTAATGAAGCTTGACTATCTTGCATATAAAATTAAGATATTATGATCTTTTTAAAATATGAGTTTGTTTTATATTAAAACTTGTTCGACTTTTAATTAGAATTTGGGTAATGTTTTTTATTTATTTATTTATTTATTTATTTATTATTTTTTTTATAACAAAAATGACAGAATAGTGTCGGTCGACAATTTAAATTTTACCAAAAAAAAAAAAAAAAAAAAAAAAAAATCAGTTAACGGGTTGCCCTTAAAATATTTGTTAACAAATTATTTTATGAAAATTTTGATACTACTTTTATTAAAAGTAAAAAAAAGTTGTCAAAAAATCATTTGTTTTTTTTTTCTTTTCTTTTTTTCATAAAAAATTTCGTAAAATAGTTTATTAACAAATGCTCTTAGGCATCTGTTAAATTTTCCACACAAAAAGAGATAAAAAGACATGCGTTCGGCTTATATGCATTTAGGAGAGGTGCAAGCAATATAATAAAGAAGATTATGTACAATGTGTGGGAGACTACAACTTTTAAAAAATAATCATTGATGTAATGCGGCATAACTTGCAAGTAATCATACCTAAATATTATAGAGAATTGGATTAATTCTTATCTAATCTAAAGAATTAACAATCATAGTACTCTACTTGAGAACCGGTACTAGTGACGTTTCTTTTATTATTTAAACATTCTAAGTTTCTAACAAGGCACTTGGCCTGTATAACTATAAGTGACGATTATACTTATATATAGAGATTTTATAGTTATAAACTTATAATTTGCAACACATGGCATTCCGATTAGGTAGTGTTTCTGAATCAGAATTACTATTCTGAGTTTAAAAAAATATACGTAAACCAATTGTAAAGTCAACTTGAATGAGGTTGACATGAAAATGGAGATTTCATATCAAATCCTTATGTATTTAGGACCCTAGGCCTATCAAATAAGAGATTTTATATATTGTCAATGTGATTTGGTATGGTTTATAGTTTATAAAAAATAAATTTTTTTAAAGTTTCTACTGTAAAATATGTGAAATTTTAAAAAGTTATATATATATATATATATATTCTTTTTTCATGATGGAAATGAGTGTCTATGAAAAAGTTTTTTCTGTGTGTTTAAGTGTTATTTTATTTTATTTTATAAATCCTTTTCTTGGCATACTAATTAGTTTTTTTTTTTTTTTTTAGTTATAAAGATATCGAACATATAATAATGAGATAATAAATATGACTTTTTATTTGATTTATAGATAAAGAGAAAACCAACTACAATATTTAAATTTTACAACTATGAATATATTGTCAAAACTGGACTCTCACAACAAAGTCAAAGTTGATTTTCTAAAAATACAAAATTAATTATAAATAATTTTTTGATTTAAAAGTACATTGAGCTCAAATTTAAATAGATATTTGAGTTGAAATATACGAAGAAATAACTATTTTGTTTTCTATTTTATAGTACTAAATAGACATTAGTTTGAATTTTGCATATATTCATTAAATTTAGAATTTTTATTTTTTTTATATTCTTGAATGGGGAAATTTTTTGTTTGTATTTTAGCCTCAAAAGATAAGATTGTGATTTCATCCATCATAATATGAGATTGCGAGCCACTAATAAAAAATTTAGGGTACGTTTGGTACACTGAATGAGAATTACAATAGGAATTGTAATATTTATTACTAGGAATAAAATGTGTTGTAATGTAGTAACTAAACCTATTCGTTAGTTTGTTTATGAGTTATAACATTAGAATGAAACTTAACATTTGTTTTAGGAAATTTCTTACCCATACAATTATATCTCCTTAAAAATTGTTATTTTTAAATTTAAGAGAAATATGTGTTATTTTTTTATGATTTTTTATTTTTATAATTGTTAGATGTATATGGAAAGTTTGTTTATTTGAAAATATATTAAGTTTTGAAATTATTGCTCTTACTAAGGAATAGCTAATACAACCTTTTAAAGATGAATAGTTATTCCTCATTTTGAAGAATAGCTATTCATAAGGAATGATTATTCCTTGTAATAAAAACATAACCAAACTAAAGAATAACTAAATCATAAGAATAACTATTACATTATAACGCCTATTACAGTCTACCAAACATGCCCTTAGGCGTGGATTTTAGACTTTTAATTAGCTCAACTGGTAAAATTTTTGATGATTGAATAGATGTCATAAGTTGAAATTATCTCTATTAAAAAAAGTAAAAACTCTTTTCTTGTTGATAGATACATGGAAATTTAATTTATGGAGTTTGATTCACAATAATTACTCTTTATTGAAAAATTAAAATACTAATCGTTAAAATACCAATCGATTTTTAGCATAGGTAAAAGTTTGAATCATAAATATCTTATTCAACAACAAATGTTTTCACCAGGTGAGCTAACAAAACCTGTCTCTCCATTAAACATTGAGTCTTACATATATAAAAACCACTTGATGATATTATACTCTATCAAGCCAAGAAACTTGAAGGAGTGTACCTGTCTCCATTAGACATTGAATCTTACATATATAAAAACCACTTGATGATATTATACTCTATCAAGCCAAGAAACTTGAAGGAGTGTCTCTATAGTCTATATAGCAAGACTAGTTCAAGTTTTGTCAGATGATGGATATGGATTATTATTATTTTATTTTTAAGTCTTTTCCCTTTTTTTTTTTTTTGGTTAAGACAACCAAGGGCGGTTCATCTGTTAAAATGTCAAGAAGGAAGAAGGAAGAGTGTTATGGGTAAATGTACAAAGTCACACAACATGAGACAATGTCAAAGTCATTTAATAGAAAAGTTCACAAGACAACAGTCTAGACTTTTTAAAAGATCTTTTTATCTAATTTTTAATAACAAAAAAGGTAGGATTGAATTACCCCCTTAAAGTATGAGAGTATTTAAATTTTACATCTTAAAATTTCATAATTTAAATTTTATCCTTTAAAATTATATTATGTTTGCATTAACAATCTCTCCATTTATGTTTTGGAGTGTAGTTTACAATTTACTATTGACAAAAATATAATCTTAAACTAATAATAATTTTTTTAACCAAAAAAAATAGAAGCACAAAGACTTGGTGCTTGATCCACAGCTCAATGGCGGACTTGAAAGTGAGTCTCATTGTTTTAGGGTCCACACGCCTTTAGGAATCTTGGATCGATGCTATAACTAGACCCAAAAGCAAAAATATTATATTAGTGCATTTTGTGTGTGAAATCTTGGAATTACATTTACATTACATGGAAATTGAGTTGGAACTTGCCGACTTGGTTTCTCCCCTAACCATATAGAAATTGAGTTTAGGACATTTTCAACTCTTCAAAAATGAACACGCCCACGGTGGTGGTTGGACCTTTGACTCACGCTAGTGCCGTGTGAACAATAGTGACAAAGGGAAATTCATTCACGTATTTTTTTTTTTTTAAAGTGGGATACACACTTATCACTTGTTAGACAATAGTGCATCTCCAACAACACCAATGGCGGCTAAATGGCTCACATCACTTATTAGAGATTGTTTTTTAAAAACTAAAAACAAAAACAATGGAGTTTTAGTTTGACTCTTGTTGAAACATTCTTTAGTCAAGTCATATATTATGACTAAAAAACTTTGAAGCTGCTGGCCTGTTTGTGGTTGTTGTCAGTCCTACTCAACCCGAAGGCAATCGTGTTGAGTTGGGTTGAGATGAGGATCATTTGGTTTATGTGTATATTATTTTTATTGGTAGGCTCATTACACTTTATACATCATATTTATCTAATAATTCTACCATCTTCTTTCTTTAATCCTCATCCTCTGGTTTCTACCATTGTCAATCGTTATTCACGCCACATTGTCAGTTTTCATATATTATAAAACTTTTTTAAGCTTGTAATTTCTATTTTGTTCGCCTAACGTATTAGATATTTGAATGAAAACTGATTAGTTTAATGCATTTTAGATTATCTTTAAAAAATATGTATATATTGATCCAGACAGAATATTTAATTATAATATTTAAGATAAGTGTCTAATGACCTACCAAAGAAGACTAACCTGACGAACCCAAACTAATCACTGAGTTCGTTTGGTCTAATTCGGTTAGTTATGTAATAATGGATCGTTGATTTCCCAACTCATTAAGGTTGGTTTAGATTGAAAATTCTCCTAACACAATTTGTGCACACCCCTTATATGTTATATAGATGAGAGATGATTTTTATAACAAATTATAGGTGATTGGTTATTATTAGTTCAAATTTAAACTTAACACTAGGATTATTTTTTTGCCCATTAACAACAATCAGTAACAATCTACTACTTAGGATTTGTTGTAAAAATATTGTAAAAATGTTGTAGACATATTATTTCTCTATATAAATTCTAGAATCATACATGTCACGTTAGCAAAGGTAAGTAAAAGTTTAAAATACTACCAAATAATCCCAAAGAGTTGGTCTAGTAGTTTTCAATAACTCATGCAATCCGTGAGCAGTAGCGAAGTTGAAAATTTTTCTCAAAAGAAGCCAACCCAAATGTATCATTATATGCCAATATTCTTAATTCTCTCAATATAAATGTGTAAACTTTAATCTCTCAAAATTCTTAACCAACATCTTGGAACCGTCACTAGGAGAATTTCTCTCTATAACTTCATGCGTGTGTGAGTAATTACGTAAGAACTACACGCATCTTAAAAGGGTTTCTTTAGTGAAATGTTGACATTCTCAACGAGCAAAAAGATTTGTGAAGTCATTTAGAGAGTCATCACTTGAGGTCTTTCTTAAACTTTTTTTTCTTTTCTTTTTTGGTTCTTGTTTTTGTTTTTTTGAGAACAAAGTCATCCTTAACGTTAAAGCTTGACTTAGATTATAATAGTAGGCTTTTTTGTAACACCGAACTTACCGCGCGGCATTTCGGAAACAATCTCTGTGAGATTGAGTCATGTTCACTGTTAGGTTGCTTTCTTAAGGGACTATTTCATGTTTGGGCTGCTTTTTTCTATTTGACCATAGACTTTTAGGAAATATATATATTGAAACATCAATACTTAGCTAAGAATCCTCTCTTTTTTTTTTTTTTTTTTTTTTTTTTTTTTTTAGCTAAGAAGGTTCTCTGTGATAGCAACAATCTGCTGGAACATTGTTGGAAAGTGCAATTTTAAACATCAAACCATGTTGATTTTTTTTTCTTTTATTTTTTATTTCTTATGAAACTTGTGTCCATTTGGTGCAACTTATTTTTGCTTTTAAATGTTGAAATCAATTGTTTGAATATGATATATAGGGTGAAATTTTTAAAAGGGTAAAATTGAAAAGGTACAATTTTAAAGTTTAAGACTACACTCCTAAACGATTGGTGTTGATTTGATATAACTTATTTTGTTAAAAAAAAAAAAGGGATCGAAATATAATTGTAATTAAACCAATCTCTATCATACAATTTCAGATAAGGCCCATTACAAAAAAGGGTTTGACTTGGAATTACTCAATGAATATTGAGCTTAGAAGAAAAGAAAAAACCAGTTATAGTCGTTATTTGGGCCCATACATGCATGATTTGCGCCTGTGAAACATAAGCATTATTTGACTCGTTATTTGGTCTGTAAACTATGTACATAGAAAGAAAAACAAAATATAATAATAAAAGATTCTCTCCCTAGTAGGAGTTTATTTCCTCTCGTTTGAATACGAGTTGCTCCATCCCCAACCTTCCGTTTTAGGGGTTGTATAGTTACTCTTTTGTTCCCGTTAGGAAGGAGTTAATATTTTCGGTTAAGGATCTAAGTATTCTCTCTAGCTTACAGAACTTGCAACTCACAAAAGAAGAAGAAGAAGCTATTCCTATCACTGTCACAAACTGCTTAGGCCTCTTTGACGAATGTTCCCTAAGTCTTTTTGGGCGGCTTCTCTCTGATCGGCAACAAAACCAACGTGTTCTGAAAAACACCCTTAGATCAGCATGGAAAATAGGTTTAGACATGAGAATTGTGGAAGTTGGAAATAATATACTCCAATTCAAGTTTAGATCAAAGTATCAATTGGAGTGGGTTGAGAGGTGTGGGCCTTGGAGCTTTGATAACAACCTCCTCTTACTCTGTAGATGGAAAAAAGTGTTGACTTCCACAAATATTTCTTTTACCCATTCTCCTTTTTAGGTTCAAATTTGGGGTCTTCCTTTTGAGCATATGTCACAGGAAGTTAGGGAAGAGATTGGTAGCAAGTTAGGTAGATTTACTGAAGTCGATAGGCGTTTGTGGCAATTTGATCAGGCAAAATTCATGAGAGTCCGTGTGGAGTTGGAGATTGATAAGCCACTAAGAAGGGGAGCTTATATTGCAAGCTTTGATGGTGAACGACTATGGCTTATGTTTAAATATGAAAGACTACCTACTGTTTGCTTCATTTGTCAAAAGCTTGGGCATGATAATAAACATTGTCCAACGTCTGATGTTTGGCAAAGTGCTTGCCATCAATATGAGGACTGGTTAAGGGTTGGGTGGACCGCAAAAGTGGCAGCCAAAGAAAGGAACTCGAGCAAGGACACGATCTGTGTTGTCTCTGATGAGCTTGAAGTGTAGCGAAAGACTGGGCTGGCAATTGGTTCTGCTTCTGCATGTTTCGAGGTTTTAGGTCTTGAAGGTGGGAAACAAAGCTTGGAGAATGGTGATACCTGGGGAAGCGATAACACCACATGTGCGGATCGACAACTTGCTGGTAACGTACGAGTCTTTAGTGGATCTCTAGAGCAGGTAATGAGTGAAGCGGCAGGGCAGGTTATGAGTGTTTTGGATTCTTGTGAGAAGTCACGTGATCATCTAAGGCAGGATATTTCAATTGAGCATAGAGGCTCTTTCTCTCATGGGCCAAAAGGCCCTACTTCACAAGGCCCAAAAAGCTCTATTTTTTAAGGGAGCCCAAGTACTAAAGCTCCTTTAGATAAGAATGACAAAGACAGCCCAGTGAAGATGAATGCGGCCAGTGCTGTCCAAGTAGGTGTGATTTTTCAGGGCAAAGCTAATGAAAAAGGAAAACAGATTTTGGGTAAAGGCAGTCTAAAAAAAGTTGCCCGTGCGAAAGGAAAAGCAAGCGATGATCAAACTCTTGCCCAGATGATGGAGATAGGAACAAAGCGCTTGAGAGCGAAAGAAGCTTCAGAGGAAGAGAACAACCGGGCTCCTAAGCGCTGCTAAACCAGTCTACTCGGATTTAGCTGATTCTGTCTTAGAGCTAGTTTAATTGGTTGCACTTTTCGGTGCTTAGTTGGGATCCTTGGGCTTTTCTTGTTTCTGTTAGTCTTGTCTTCTTGAAAAAGGGAGTTCAACAAGGTAGTACATAAGCTTTTTGATGGCTGGTGTGTATAAGGTTAATCTTTTTAGGTTTGGGAGGGACCTTCTTTGTTTGCTGTTCCTGCGCTGGCAGGTTAGTAGCTAGAGGTCTCTTTTCTTCTTTTTGTCTTTCCTGTTGTGCTTCAATTTCTTGTGGCAATGAATCTTTGTTCCCCATTAAAAAAAAAAAAAAAAAATTCTATGTACATGGAATTGGTTTCATTCTAATAGAAAATGTTGCTTCACCTTATAGCTAATGAATTCGATTATCATCCCTGATTAATGGACAATGACCCAAGTGGACTACACAATCACAGCACCACTCCCTATATTTCATGCAGTGTAAGATCTAAGAATTACATTAGGAGAATCGACCCAAGCCACAAAACTAAGTTGAAAAAATGTCAAGGATCCAAAGAGACACAATAAGTGACAAAGAACTAACTTTATGTAAAGAATTTCAACTTTCATTTTGCTTAAACAACATTCCGCACACAAGAACATATGAACAAAGCCCAAAATAATAGAAACCCTGTGATATATTTTAGCTTAACACACAAGTGCATCAAAGCAAACCAAATATTTACTGACAAAAGAAAATTATTGTCCCCAAAATCATAAAGGTAGAATCCAACAACTTATTGCCTGGCAAAGGAAGCAAAGATCACAGAACTCTCTTGAAGATGAAAATTTGCCTAATTACAGCTTCAACCATTCCAAGCAAGGACATAGCCCCCAACAAAACCTAGAAGGATAATAGTCCTTCAAGTAGACCTCCCTGCTAAAGCCAATAATATAAAAACTGAAGGATCGATTACGATGAGACATGGTGACACGCGTAACTGGCACAACGGAGATGGTATGCCTCTCGCATATGACTCTAGCAGAGGGAGGTACAGGTGCTCTCTCCGCAATAACTTCAGAAGAAAACTTGTTGAGGGAGAAAGAGTCAGCAAAAAAGGCAGGTGTGCATTGATATGCCTGAGTGTTGCACAACTGGACACCTTTGGCTCTGTGGAAAACTTCATCAGGAACTGATGCTGCTCCACTTGTTGCACTAACTTTTCGAGTTGAAAGTGTCTTCCTGTAACAGGATTTTGTTTTTCTCATTCATTATTCACTTTCATGCACATCCATACATGCAACAGCACAAAATCATAAGAATGCAAACTATGACAGCCATAGAAACACAATAATTCATATATTGCTCATGCTAAACACAACCCCCCACCCCTCCCCCCCAAACCTCCTCCCAAAAAAAATTAGATAACATAGAATCTGCTAAGCTAATTTACAGGTGCAGTCAGTCACTCTGGTTAAACATGAAAGGTGATATATTACAACACTAACATGGTGTGGAGGCAAATGATTTCGAGAAGAATACAATTGCCTGTCTAAAAATCATAGTTGTAAAAGAGATTATATCAAGTAAATCTCAGTCCCTATATGCTTATGGAGACAGCTTACAACTCAGACCTTAACCGAAATTATGTATAAATCCTGTGGACGCTTTGGTTTTTCTTTCAGAAACCATTTAGTCAATTAGTAGCTTTCTAACAAGAAAAAACTCCTGCCAAGAGATGATGTTCATACACAAACTACAATAAAGCATTCAATTTTTAATGCAGCCATACTGCCAGTGGGAAGTTATATAGATCCTATATGTTTCACGACCACATACAAATCACTTGACAGGGACATCTTCAAGGTTGTGCCCATATTAAAGAATGTAAACCATAACATTACTTGAAGATAATAGATAACTCATGATAGAGTGACTACCTCTAAAATATGAATTATAATGAACTAATCTTATTAAAAAAATTTACTCTTGAAAACTTTCTGAACCTCATTCATTAAGTAATGTAGGTGGGTTAGCTTATCCAAACTGATAGCATTCTGGCCTTTATAGGCAGAGTGTTTGGAAATATTTGCTTCACAAACAAGCAGCATACCATTAAACGATACTTACAAAAAATAAAATAAAAACATACCATCGAACAATGGCGACCTTGCGTGACCGAAGAGAACCACTTGTATTACATGTCTCACATTTAATTAGTCCACGAGATGCACAAGTTGCACAAGGAATCTTTCCCTTGCCATTACATTTCACACATCTGCAAAGACAAAATTATTCTGAATGAATGAACCATGAAATTTACACCACCAGAGTACCATCCAGTTCCAACACGTGAAGCTAACATCAAACTGCACTCAACAGTCAAAACTACTTTCAAATATCCTGTTTTAGTATTTATTTGGAAGTGAAGTACACGAGCAAAGCTTTAGTTAAAGACACGCAAAGAACAAAGGTTGAAGTATGACAGCATGATACTTATTTTAGAGTTTGAAACAAGATTTGACTGCATTCACAGATAGATGAATCATCAAAAAATAAACAACTCACTTTGTGTCTGATCCATCTCTATGGGCAATTAAACCTCTTCCATAACAATCAGGGCATTCAGTCATCTGATTTTCCTTAAAAAATCCAGGTTCTTGGTTTGCATTGCATGTAGGACAGACAATATTTCCCCGTCCATCACATCCTGCAAATCTCATCCAAGTTTGAGTTAGGACAAAACAATAGGTGCTACCATTAGTACCTAAGAGAATAAAATGACACAAATTTGAGTTTCTTTTACATTTAAATTATTTCTTCAGCCCAAAAAGTCTGTAATTTCAGAACCCCTACCTGAGCATTTCTCAATGGTTTCAGAATGAGGAATTTTTGCCCGTGATTCTTCGTAAGATATAAATAGGAGAGGGAACTGAGACCTTAAATCCAATTCCCAGATTCCAAGTTCAGGTCCATTATCCTTTCCATCAATATTTCCACCGAGGTAGGCCTCTGTTTCTGTTATAAGTTCCCTTTCCTCTATAAACGTATCTAGAGTTCCTACATAAACATTGCAGTCTTCAACCGTATGAATCTTCCACGTCCGAGCTGGACGACTTCCCCAGCAGCAACGATGACCAACATAATCAATGAGCAATTCTCGTATCTCTACTTCATCCAATATTTGCCTACAAAGGATTTTTGAGTTAACAGAAGTTTGCAGTTTGGCGCTACAATGTTGAACTTGATAAAGATTTCATCAAGAAAAAGAGACTTAAACAGAATAAAACAATTTAGGCATAAATGAAAGATTTAAGTGAACATGTACAAGAAGTGTAAAGCTGTCTGTGATTCATGCTTAAGCCAAGACCAGTATTTGACATAAAGCAGAAACAATAATCGGGGAAGATCTCCAGGTGGGATCTTCTACAACTTATCTCATAAAAGCACCAGCATGCTTTGGGCAGTAATGGATGAAACAAAGTGTTTTTTAACTACAACATCATGATTGGTGTAAAAGAAACAACTTATTGAAATTTCTAATTTCATATGCATGATAATGCACGTATAAATTATCTATGAAAATAAATGGCTAGAGGAAGATAAAATCCTCGTTTTTCAAGCAAAAGTCTTGAAAATAAATACAGGTTCACTAAAATTCTTGCGACCAAGCTGTTCCCACTTTGACATATGCTAATATGGCAATGAAATCGCTAAAATTCTTCTTATTCTTCTTTATCCCCAAAATTGCCTCCCCAGAAAATAAGCTGTCCTCATCCCTTAATTGTCATTCTTCCATACTAGAGACAATTTCTATTTCTTGTTTGTTCCTTGGCAAAAGTATGCTACCCCTTTTGTTATTATCATATGCAAGCACGAATACTTAGCAAAAATAATGGATGATTTTGGCCAATATAATATATGCCCCACGACACAATATGCCTTTTGGTTGTTATATGTCAAAATGAAAGAGTGCAAGACAGCTTAGAAAGAGGGAATGTCTTAAGGCTCATCTTAAGTATATCATGTCATATCATATTATGCCAGCATTGCAGCAACATGATACATACTTTTAAGATTGATCATAGGACTAACAATCTTAAAACTAGGCAACATATATAAGATCAATAAGATCACTTCCATTTAATTTCGTTACTTAATAACAGGTGCATATTATTTAAATTACCTCTGGAACTCAGCGGCGGTTCCAGTTCCACCATATTCTCCTCCATATCCACCTTGATAAACAATATCTTGCACTGCAATAAGTTACTCACAATTTAACACCCACCATAATGTGGTACAAAGTAAAAGATTCAAGGAAGAGAACAACAATTTCATTGTGTTAACGTGAAGCATAACTAATATAAACCAGCTTTAGTTGATGAGAAAACAAAGAATCATTTTATGTCAGCCTTGATTTCTGAAAGTGAAAAACTTGCTTCATAAGCCAGACTCTACTATAATCTTTGTCAAATTGAAACTTTGTATCTTAATTTCTCTTCTTTCCCTACGTTTCTTCAGCAACAACAACAACAACCAAGTCTTAGTCCCAAATTTTGGAGTCAGCTATGGATCCTTTAATGTACTAATTAAGGTCGGTCACATGTATTCTTTTCTGTGATTCTATTCTATCCACTATATGTTAATTGACTTGTCCTTCCAAAAAAAAAAAAAAAAAAACACAAATGAAACATAGAGAACAAAACAGGGCATTGTCAAACACCAAACCATAACCTTAATCTTGACAAACAAAAACTCTACTATAACTCAAAATAACGTAGACCCATTAACAAAAATTCAAAACCCATATCAGAATTAGCCAATTGAGCAACATAGGCGTACCATTAGGATCGGGCTCAGGCGAAGTAACCAAAGCGGCATGAATGGAAGGCGGGTAATGATCGGAAAAAGAACCCGCCGTTCGAATCTCTTCAACGCTGACTTCAGTGCCGGGCAACGAAGCAGTAGGAATCGCAGAACCTGTTCTTCCCAAGTACTGGTACGAGCTCCATTTTCCACCTTCTTTCTCTGTTGCCGCTTCACTTCTTTGTTCTTTCACATACAAAAAACGAAAACAAAAACCCCAAACAGAAATGTTAGAGATAAAGCTATAAAGGTTGGAAATTTAAATGCATGAGAAGTGTTTACAAGTGTGGGAATTGTGGATACCTGAGACTGATGAGAGTAGAGGCTCCTCCATGTTTTTGTGTTTGTGAGAAAGATAGAGATATGAGAGTGGACTATAAATACTGGGAAATATTTTTTTCTTAGCTGGTAAGGAAGTGGATCAAAGGTCAAGGATTATTAGTTATTACAAGACAGCGAAGCGACGATTTGGGTTTCAGACTTAACAGGACAAAAAGAGTTGGGTCCACACCCATCTGTTGTTCAAGTCGGTTAATTAACGCAGAAGAACAAGTGGGGTGGAGAATTGGTTCGGTGGATCCAACGGACCAATGCCACTGGCTCGTCCTTGTCCACAGTGTATATATAGTTTTTGTTTTATATAGGTTGGGTAAATTTATATTAGTTTTTTTTTTTACTTTATTTATTTATTTATAGATATGCTCTATTTAAATATCAAAGGTTTTTCAAAATGTTTCATTTCAACTTTATAGTTTCAGATTCTATAAAAAGCAAAAAAAAAAAAAAAAAAAAAGTTTCAAATAGTTTTATTTAAACCTTAATATAGTTTCAGATTCTATAAAAAGCAAAAAAAAAAAAAAAAAAAAAGTTTCAAATAGTTTTATTTAAACCTTATAGTTTTGTGTTAGTTTAAAGCTTATAGTTTAAACCTCAAAATTTGATAAATTTCATTTAAACCAATAACCATTTGATATGTTTAATAATGTTAATAGCAAAAATATGATAGTGGTGTAAATGAAACATTTTTATAAATTTTGAGGTTTAAATAAAATATTTGAAAGTTACAAGTTTATACAAAGTACTTCAAAATTCGGCCAAAAAAATGAAACATACCATAAACTCTACTACTCTAGTGTTTAAAAAGTAATTTACTCAATTATATTTTAAACCATATATAACTATATTCAAAAGGTGAAACATACTTTCTTAAGTTTTTGACTTTTGGAAACTACGCAAAATCTCAACAGTTTCTAAGTAAAAACACAAAACTTTATGAAGTGTAACAGAATTATAAAAAAAATAGTAGCTAACCAAATATTTACTGACAAAAGAAAATTATGGTCGCCAAAATCATAAAGGTAAGAATCCAACAACTTATTGCCTGGCAAAGGAAGCAAAGATCACAGAACTCTCTTGAAGATGAAAATTTGCCTAATTACAGCTTCAACCATTCCAAGTAAGGACATAGCCCCCAACAAAACCTAGAAGGATAATAGTCCTTCAAGTAGACCTCCCTGCTAAAGCCAATAATATAGAAACTGATCAAGGATCGATTACGATGAGACATGGTGACACGCGTAACTGGCACAACGGAGATGGTATGCCTCTCACATATGACTCTAGAAGAGGGAGGTACAGGTGCTCTCGCTGCAATAACTTCAGAAGAAAACTTGTTGAAGGAGAAAGTCAGCAAAAAAAGCAGGAATGCATTGATATGCCTGAGTGTTGCACAACCGGACACCTTTGGCTCTGTGGAAAACTTCATCAGGGACTGATGCTGCTCCACTTGTTGCACTAACTTTTCGAGTTGAAAGTGTCTTCCTGTAACAGGATTTTGTTTTTCTTGTTCATTATCACTTTCATGCACATCAATACATGCAACAGCACAAAATCATAAGAATGCGAACTATGACAGCCATAGAAACACAATAACTCATATATTGCTCATGCTAAACACCCCCACCCCCTCCCCAAAAAAATTAGAGAACATAGAATCTGCTAAGCTAATTTACAGGTGCAGTCAGTCACTCTGGTTAAGCAAGAAAGGTGATATATTACAACATTAACATGATTTGGAGACAAATGATTTTGAGAAGAATACAATTGCCTGTCTAAAAATAATAGTTGTAAAAGAGATTATATCAAGTAAATCTCAGTCCCTATATGCTTATGGAGACAGCTTACATCTCAGACCTTAACTGAAATTATGTACAAATCTTGTGGACGCATTGGTTTTTCTTTCAGAAACCATTTTGTCAATTAGTAGCTTTCTAACAAGAACAAAACTCCTGCTAAGAGATGATGTTCGTACACAAAACTGCTAGATGTTTCACGACCAAATACAAATCACTTGACAAGGACATCATCAAGGTTGTGCTTATATTAAAGAATGTAAACCATAACATTACTTGAAGATAATAGATAACTCATGATAGAGTGACTACCTCAAAAATATGAATTATAATGAACTAATCTTATTAAAAAAATTTACTCTTGAAAACCTTCTGAACCTCATTCATTAAGTAATGTAGGTGGGTTAGCTTATCCAAACTGATAGCGTTCTGGCCTTTATATAGGCACAGTGATTGGAAATATTTGCTTCACAAACTAGCAGCATACCATTAAACGAAACTTACAAAAATAAAATAAAAACATGCCATCCAACAATGGTGACCTTGCGTGACCGAAGGGAACCACTTGCATTACATGTCTCACATTTAATTAGTCCACAAGGTGCACAAGTTGCACAAGGAATCTTTCCCTTGCCGTTACATTTCACACATCTGCAAAGACAATTATTCTGATTGAATGAACCATGAAATTTACACCACCAGTGTACCATCCAGTTTCAACACGTGAAGCTAACATCAAACTCAACAGTCAAAACTGCTTTCAAATATCCTGTTTTAATATTTAATTGGAAGTGAAGTACACGAGCAAAGTTTTAGTCAAAGACATGTAAAGAACAATAGTTGAAGTTTGACAGCATGATACTTATTTTAGAGCTTGAAACAAGATTTGACTGCATACACAGACAGATGAATCATCAAAAAATAAACAACTCACTTTGTGTCTGATCCATCTTTATGGGCAATTAAACCTCTTCCATAACAAGCAGGGCATTCAGTCATCTGATTTTCCTTATAAAATATAGGTTCTTGGTTTGCATTGCATGTAGGACAGACAATATTTCCCCGTCCATCACATCCTGCAAATCTCATCCAAGGTTGAGTTAGGACAAAACAATTATTGCTACCATTAGTAACTAAGAGAATAAAATGACACAAATTTGAGTTTCTTTTACATTTAAATTATTTCTTCACCCCAAGGAGTCTGTAATTTCAGAACCCCTACCTGAGCATTTCTCAATGGTTTCAGAATGGGGAATTTTTGCCCGTGATTCTTCGTAAATGCCCTCTTCATTCTTTCTTTGTATTTCCAGCACTGTCTTCATTTTTATGCTTGCGTTGGTTGGTGTATTTATCCATACAACCGAGGAGCTTTGTTACTGCATTGGTAGTTATATATGCACTCATGTTTGGGATTGCAAGATACACATCATACTCTTTCTATTGTTAGCTTGAAGGAAAGAACTGGGTTAGTCTAGATGAATTCTTTCTGTGAATTTAGCTTAGGCCGTGGTGCTTCTTAGAGTAAGACCTGGTGAACTTGATTTTTTTTTCCCATTCTTTGGTTCAGGTAAGGAAACACATAATTAAAATTTTAATGTGTTAAAATAGAAGATCTAAAAGTTGATTCATGAAAAGATGTAAAAGTTAAGTTTTAATTTTTACAAAACCTAATTTTTAGATCTTCTTTTATTTTGAATTTTTGAATTTTTATGTTTTGAAAGGAGAGAGACATAAAATGGTAATAAAAATACAAACTTACCCCTGTTTTTAACAGAGGTGGGTAATGGAAGATAACTAGAGGTGGGTAAAGTGCTAATTTTTAAATCACAGGTAGTTAAAATGTTTTTGGAGCAAACCACAGGTGGACAAAGTGTAATTTTTTTTTTTTTTTGATAATATGCTCTACTTGTATTCATTGCAAAACAAGATGTATTTTTAAAATTTTCAAGTAAAAACAAGGCTCAGGTGTAAAATAAATTATTATTATTATTATTTTTTTGATAACAAACTTGAAAACTTTTATTAAACAGAAGAAAACATTACATCATGATGGAGAGCTTGTTCCAAGAAACAAGGATGCTCTTCCATCCACACCATAAAGTCATCAATGCCAATAGCATGTTTTGCTAACATATGGGCAGACTTATTCCCATTTCTACATACATGAGAAAATAACACTTTCCTAACATCATGGGTGGAACTTTGAATCCCATAAATAATAGGTAACACCGAAACAGGCGGAGACGATAAACCTTGAAGGGCACGAACCACATTGAGAGAGTCACCTTCCAAAATAAATTCTTGTAATCCAACATCTTTGGCAAACTCCAAACCCAATTCAAAAGCTTTGGCTTCCACCTCTAAAGGACCCAAAGGAGCGTAGATTTTTTTGCTCAAAGCAGCCACCACCAAACCATTAGCATCACGAATTATTGCACCAACCCCGAATTCATTCCTTGCTTTGAACACAGCCCCATCCACATTCACTTTGTACAACTGATCAGAGGGAGGCAGCCAACGTTGTTGAAGAACCGATTCAGTCATCCACGGTAATGCAGAAACAATAGCTTCTTGATATTCCAATAGCCACATTGAAGCATCATGACACAACTCCATTTCACTTTGCCGTTTTCCACCGTTGCGTATTTCATTCCGATTGCCCCATAACCTCCAAGCAATAGTTCCCATCAACGCAGCAGCATTTTCATCACACTGATCCACCATAATCATCCTCCACGCTAACTCCATAAAGCTGTTGAAATGAAGTGCAGAAACCGAATAAAAAAAAACCTGCACAGCTCCAAACTGTTTTAGCTCTCGGACATGACCAAAATAAATGGCCTGAAGTTTCGAGCTCTAGCAAATAGGCATCACAAAGATCTTCAGTTAACACCATATGTCGCTTGAGATTTGATTTTGTTGGAAGAATATCCCTACAAGCCCTCCATAAAAAATGTCTAACTTTATGAGGAGTTGGTAGCCGCCATAGTTTCTTCCAAAAACAGCGTAAGTGACTGCCA
The DNA here is from genome assembly GCF_002906115.3 of Quercus suber. Taxonomy (NCBI): domain Eukaryota; kingdom Viridiplantae; phylum Streptophyta; class Magnoliopsida; order Fagales; family Fagaceae; genus Quercus; species Quercus suber. The sequence continues at coordinate 541,450 of NW_027069878.1, forward strand.
TCCGAAGAAGAAGCACCACCAAAATTACCTGAACATTCCAAAGTAAGTTTATAGGCACTTCGTACAGTAAACATCCCATTAGAGGTACCTGTCCAAATGAGCTTATCAGCGGGAAGAGAAGAACTAAGTGGAATACTTCTTATTTCCTCCACCTCAAACGGCAAGAATAGCTGCTACAATAAATGGAGATTCTAGCACTTATTTTCTAAATCAATAAGTTCAGAAACATGAAGATCCAATGGGGAATTCAGCCTTGGGGAAACAACTCTAAAAGTTGAGGAACTTGGTAGCCATTTGTCCTTCCACACTTGCATGTTGAAGCCATTACCAATCTGCCACCTCAGTCCATGTTGCACAAGCTTTTGGGAAGCCATAATACTACGCCATACATACGATGGATTATTACCAAGTGATGCATCAACAAAATCACATGTAGGAAAATATCTTGCTTTGAAGACACGATAAACAAGGGAATTATGACCCATTTGCAATCTCCAAACTTGTTTAGCTAGTAAAGCCAAATTGAAAGGTTTCAGCTGCTTAAAACCCATACCCCCATCTACTTTAGGCTTGCAAAGATTATCCCAACTCATCCAATTTAGTTTTCTTTCATCCTGTTTTTGACCCCACCAAAAATTACGAATCATACTCGTCAATTCGTCACAGAGAGTATCAGGAAGTTTGAAACAACTCATTGTATAAGTTAGAATTGCCTGTGCTACCACCTTGATCAAGATTTCCTTACCTACTTTAGAAAGCAATTTTTCCTTCCATCCAGCTAGCTTTTTAGCAAGTTTTTCTTTTATTTCATTAAAAGTGTTGCGCTACTTTCGTCCAACCAGCAAGGGGAGACCAAGATATTTCTCATGTTGTCTAACGAGTTGAGCACCAAATCTACTTTTAATTTCCTCTTGAATTGAATGATCAGTATTAGAACTAAAAAAGAGGGAGGTGTTCGCTCTATTTAATTGTTGACCAGAGGCTCGCTCATAAACCTGAAGGATACTTTGTAGTGAGTCACATTCTTACAAGGATGCCCTACAAAATATGAGGCTGTCATCTGCAAAAAATAAATGAGATAATTTGGGCCCACCCCTACAAACCGCAATACCTTCAAGTCAACCATCATCAACCCATTTTTTAATCAAAACAGAAAGGCCTTTAGCACATAACAAAAAAAGATAAGGGGATAGTGGATCTCCCTGCCTTATTCCCCTTGATGGTACTATATGCCCATGTGGTCTCCCATTAATCCAAATAGAGTAAGTAACCGTAGAGATGCATGTCAACAATAACTTTCTCCACCTACTCTCAAACCCCAATTTCTCCATAATTTTATCAAGGCAGCCCCACTCTACCCTATCGTAGGCTTTACTCATATCCAATTTAAGTGCCATCTCCCCCTTTTTGCCACCCTTTTTCATATTGATATGATGCATAGTTTTAAAAGCCACAAAAACATTGTCTGTAATTAATCTTCCATGCACAAAGGCACTTTGAGTGTCACTGATAATAGCTGGCAAAATCTTCTTTAATCTATTTGCAATCGCCTTTGAGGCTAGCTTATAAACAACAAAAATTTAATTATTAAAAAAAAAAAAAAAAAAAAAAACCTTAGCTAAATGGCAGTTCCAAGATTTTTTTTCCAGAGAGTCAACAAAGCCAGAAATTTGTCCGGGGAGGCAAACTTTTTCCATTGACGTCCGTTTGACCAAACTTTGTTAAATTGATAATAAAAATGTTGGGCACTAACATACTTTTTACTTAATGGCAGGTTTCTAAAATTATTCTCCCTTTCATAATTAAAATTCATTATTTTGAATCTTTAATTAAAGTGTATATTAAAATATTCAAAATAATTTTTACTTTTTTTTTTCAATGGACGGAGAAAAGATTGGTTGTAGCAAGTCTTTTGGTGCTTGATAAACTTCACATTTTAATTATAAATTTATCAGTTATGTTTTTTATGAAACATGGTAAAACATTGTTAAAGAAAATCTTATACAAATTTAGAATATTCCATTATTAATATAAACAGAATGGGGGTGTTATTTTCTTCAAACTTTAAGGGAAGAAAGTGTTTTTTTCCTTCAAGTTTGGGATAAAGTATCATTTCCTCAAACCTCAAAGAAGAGGAGCGTAATTACCCTTTTATTTGTATGTACAACTTCCACATTATATACAACAATCTAAAATAATACTCTAAACACAATTTAATATACAATACAACTATATTGTACAATAGTCTAAACAAATTATTAACAATTTAAAGATCGCTAATACAACAACCATTGAATGCATAACAAAATAGAATTAAACATAAATTTTTGTCAAATTAATAATAACTTTTTATATTTATAAGTTAAATCATTAAATAAAAATATACAAAATAAAGAAGAATAGTAACACACCTAGGAGTAGGGATAAGAGTAAACATGAAACTAAGAAAAAAAAATCATTAATATAAGTTTTTGTCTTTGAAGTGTATGGTTTTTTAACCATACACGTGGTCACTCTCTTGGAATTTAAGCAATCAATAACATATTTCTTGGACTTGGAAATCTGTAGAGCACTTATCAAATTACTTTATCAGACAAAGAGAAAAACCAAGAAAACATAGAAGGGAGAAATAAATACATATCTAAATACAAATCTATTGGTTGTACTAGTGGTGTAATTTTTTGCTAATGAAAATAAAAAGTTCAAAGAAAAGCAGCTTCCTTCTGTTGTCAATGCCAAAGTAAACTAGTGTCATGGAAATAATTTTTGTTTTTTTTTAAACAAAGGAGTGCAAGTTTGAAACATTATTCTTTCTTTCTTATAAAATTAAATATTTTAAAAGTAGTGTTACTAACACAACAAATTTACAAAAAAATCACAACAAAATCTAGGTGGCAACTTATTAATGGTAGGTAAAAACCAATTACAACTTGTTGCTTAACCTTTATTGTGGAAATATTGTGAAAGTCACACTAAGAGGATCATATTCAAACTTATTTCAACTTGACTTAAAAAAAAAAATTAGGGTCAAAGTGTTCAAATTTTTATTGTAAAGGGTGAAAACAAAAGATTTTAAAAAATATTATATATATATATATATATTTGGTCAAGTTAGGGGGTTCAATTAAACTCCTGGGTTGGATATGGAGCCACCCCTGGCAAAACAATAGTGCTTCAAACGATTATAAATGATTTCCATTTGGGGTGTCTACATACTAGCTGTTAGGGATATTTTAATAAAATAATAACTTCACCATGAATTTTCACTCATTAATTGTGCTTTATTTGATCTTTACAACTGGAAGGAAACGGGCTACTACAGCAAAGGAAGTTAGGGAAAGTAACTGCCAAGGCTGAGAACGAACAGGTGTAAAATAAATTATTATTTATTTATTAAAAGATTAAAAAAAAAAAAAAAAAAAAACTNTTGGTCAAGTTAGGGGGTTCAATTAAACTCCTGGGTTGGATATGGAGCCACCCCTGGCAAAACAATAGTGCTTCAAACGATTATAAATGATTTCCATTTGGGGTGTCTACATACTAGCTGTTAGGGATATTTTAATAAAATAATAACTTCACCATGAATTTTCACTCATTAATTGTGCTTTATTTGATCTTTACAACTATTTTTTTTAATTAATAGTCTAATGAGGAGAGAGATTTTTGAATATCTCTATCATAAATACCAATGTTATGAATACCGTTTCGGAACCCATTTTGGTTTGTCTATTGGAATGAAATATTTTAGTATCAGTCTATTTCAGCGTACCGTTTTAGACCGTTTCGGATTACCACAAATAAATAAATATAAATATATAAAAATATAATATAATGGATTTAATATATTTATGTAGGGACTGGGTTTGAGCACTTCTACTATTGAGTGAGTGCACTCAAGCCTAGCTAACCAATACAATGAATTTGTAGAGAGTGGGTTCAAGAACTAGGCCCTAGTGAGGGATACAATGGCTAGGCATGGTTGCATATGAATTGAATAGCTATGGACTGGATTCAAATGTGCAATCGACGTTCTCGGCCCTCATCTTGGGAGCTTGAGGTTCTTATTCTTTCTTCAGTGATCGTTACAAAAGTTTTTCTGTTTGTTACAAGTTGTTGCATGTTCTATACTTCTAATTTTCTCCTCCCTTTTTCCGTCCCCCTTTCAAGAGGGATTCCTTACATTATATATCCCTTTCAGTTGATCTTAGCCTACATTTATTGATCTAAGCAGGTCACTACTTGAGTGCTTGTCCCATCAGCCGCCTTCCCATTCTTTCTGGGGCTGCAGAACCACAGGCTGCGCCGTTCAGGGTCATTTCCTCATTAATGCAGCCAGACGTTAGTTGTGGGCATTAATGTGGAGGTGACAGTTCATCTTGGACTTGCTCCTCACCGTGCTTCCACAGTTGACACGTTATACTTGTTCCTTCTCTTTAGATGCTCAGAGGCTGCTTTTGGTGGCCCGTTACTTCCTCCTCCCATGGTCTCGGTTGGCCGAGGATGGGGTCGTCTCTCGCAAGGTTCCTGGGCAATTTGGCTTTCACACTTTGTACTCGGGTGTTTCTTCCTCCTCGGCATGGGCCTTAGGCTTGGTATGAAGTAGGCCAGGGTTACCAGGTTCCCTGACCCCATAATAGCCCTCAAAATCCTATTGTCTGGGTTTCAGCAGCAGAGAAGAGGATTTTGACATCCTTGGACCGTGTGTGAGGTTCGTCACGTCTTATCCTCGCCAGTGCCAGTCTTTTCGACCTGTCCGAGGCGTGTTTGTCAATTCGGTAATAACACTATAAATTTTTAACCATTTATTGGAAAATAAAAATAAACGGTTTGGATTAGTCCACCTCAATCAGAAACCGACACGTATATTACCGTCTATAAATATAAAAGCAAATCCATAGATTTAAATACTTAAATTACCTTTCCGGTTTATTAAACTTCTGTTGTTTACGTTTATTTAGGTTTCTCTTCCTTTTCCCCAACCCAAAAAAGAAATATCTGCTTCTGTTTCCGCCGTTACCATGGCGGTGGAGTCAATCAAAATCACAAACACAGACACAGACACCGACCCAGATCCAGACCTTTCTCTGGTTTTGTCTTATAAAAGAAGAAAAGAAGATGATTTTGAAGAGGATCCGAAGGAATTCCCGATCTTGTCTCCATATCGCAAAAGAAGAAGATTAGAAGAAGAAGAGCCAGATCCGGATGATTCGACCCAGTTGCCTGAATTCATCAAAATCGAAGAACTGCCAGATGCTATACTGTTCGAGATCCTTTATCGACTCCCTTGCCGATGGGCTCTCCAATGTAAGTCCGTGTCGAAGCGCTGGTGTTCTGTGATTTCTCATCCTTTGTTTGTTCGCAACGCCATGCTCCACCGACACCCATTCAGTAAGTCAAACACAGAACCCTTTACTCTTGTGTTATACCATGACAAAAAGATCCTCGCTCTTCCATTTGATGAGGACTGTGGCGGTGTTGGTGACGGTGACGTTGACGGTGACGGTGACGGACTCGATTTTCTCGATTTTCTTCCCTGTATCGAATTTGCAAGAAAAAATTATCCCTTTTGCGTCGAAGCATCGTTCAACGATTTATTACTGATACGCAGCGTAGTTCTGCCGATTGTTAATTCGGGCTTTACTGAGTATTGCATCTGTAATCCTATTACCAAACAGTGGATCATTCTCCCTCGCCTTCCATACGAGGTAAATAGCGGAATTCTTTTGGTCGGCTTTATATGCAATCCAGATAGCTGTGATAAAGAGAAGGGATGTATTACCAATGGCCATTACAGTTATAGAGTGGTGCGCATTCGTTCTCCCACTCAATCAAACACTACTCAGATACGTATGCAGATCTTTTCTTCCGACACCGGTGAATGGTGCGACTCTCTTGTTTCGTCACCGCGCGGATTGAATTCCTTTGTTGGAACGCCTGCGCATGCTGGTGTTGTTGCCTGCAATGGGTTGCTGCATTGGGTAGATGAAAATGATAGAATGATCAGAGGCTTTGTTGTGTTCGATCCATTCAACAGTGCACAAGGATGCCGCTATATTGATCCACCCATTGACTTTTCCCGTGGAGAATGGGTCTCCTTTGGAGTGTTCCAAGGCCGTCTCCGGATATTCCAAAAGTCTTCTTTGCAATGCCCTCGCAGTTTTTCTGTTTGGGAACTCGAGGATTACAATAATGCTGGTACATGGTGTCTGAAATACAAAATTTACTCCGAGGACATGGTTTCAGAATATTCCGATCTCCTTAAGATGGCAAAGGAAAAGATCTCAACTGGGTCATTGCTAGCTTTCCATCCAAATGTTGGCGAAATTGTTTTTTTACAATTTCGCAAATACATTGTTTTGTGTAACATGCGGACGAGGGTATTAACAATGGCCGGCCGACTGGAAAAGCTTTTACCAGGCTACTTTGATAGCTTACCTGCAAAATATGTCTTCTTAGTTGGGCAACCATCGTGGCCAACACCAGTACCTCTCCCATTGAAGTTTGAATGCCCTTCCCCATTTTTATTCAGCGAGTTTGTTTCTAAACGTCAAAAGTTCAAGAAGCAACAGCAAGAAGTTGAGAAGTTGAGGGCAACGCCAACACCAATTCCTCTCCCAGTTTGAATGCCCTTGGTTCTAAACTACAAAACTCAAGAAGTTAGAAGTAAGTTGTTATTTTGTCTTTTAATCTTTCCTCTCCAACTTTGATGATGCTTTTAGAACTCATTTGGATTGGAAATTATATTTTTTTTTTTATAAATCCCTAAGTAAGAGCATTTTGCTTGTCTCCATCTCTTTTCCTCCATTTCCTCCATCCCATGCAGACTGTTTTCTGTTTTGAGATGACAAAGAATCAGTTATCATGAAGTTGAAGGCAGTCATATCTCTAACAGTGAAGTTTAGATGCTCAAATCATAGTTGGGACAGATTGTGGGATGTAGTGCATTGCTTTTTAGTATGCAACAAAATTTGTACTTATTCATGGCGGGCCAGCAATTCAAGTGTCTTGTTCTTTCTAAATATAATGAAATTATTGTTGACACTTAAATTTAATGAAATTTTGTTTGGGAATAATTAATTACCAATATGAATTTTGTAGCTGTACCTTATATATCTGTCTTTCTAAATTATAGTTGTTACTTTAATATAGTGAAATTATGAATTGGAATAATTAATTACCAATATGACTTTTGTAGCTGTACCTTGTATTTCTGTGAATGAAGGTTTAAAAGTTAAGTTGTAGCAATTGAGTGTACCTTATATTTCTGTGAATGAAGGTTTAAAAGTTGTGATCGGATTGTCCTTCCAAATTTCTACTAGGCAAGAGCCCCGGAGTTTTTTTTATTGATTTGTGAAGCAGGATTTTACCCTAATTTTGTCTTGTAATTAAGTTTTGGTGGTGTGTTTTGTATGTATTTTTCTTTGATTGTGAATGCACAATTTTAACTTGTTAAAGCAATGAAATACCTCCAATTTTCTGATCAAATGATGCACTACAGATTTTTATTTTCTTATGCTTTGCAATGGGTTAAATCTCATTGGTTTTCAACTAGTTTCTGCTATTCAGAAGCAGAATTCGCTTATATTTTTGGAACTTGAGGATTACGGTAGTGCAGGTGCATGGTTCATGATACAAAAAGTTTACTTCATGGACATCGTTTTAGAATATTCTAGACTTGTTGAATAGTGAAGGAACTCCAGCTGCTGCAGATTTGCTAGCCTTCCACCTACATGATGGCGAAGTTGTCTTCTTATAATTCATCAGCTCCATTGTCTTGTGCAAAATGTGGAAGAGAGTATTGAAAATGGCCTGCCAACTATGAAATTTGGGGAAAACCTTAGCTGGTAACTCCTGTTACTTTGTGTCTGTACCTGCAAGATTGATTTTTCTACTTGTGCAACCATCTTGGCCAACACCATTACTTCCCACTCCCATTAAAATTTTAATACTCTCCTGATTGTTAGCCAGTGAGGTTCTACACTACACAAGTACCTGTTTTCATAAACAACTTTTAACCTTTTAACATAAATTTCTATTTTCTCATGCATTTTGGATTACATGAATCATACTTTTGAGTCCATTGATTAAAAGAGATGGATATATATACACGCAAGGCTAACTTTCTAATCTGTGAGGATCCATAGCCCCAAAATTTGGGACAAAGCTTTGTTATTGTTGTTGTTGTTGTGTGTGTATATATATATATATATTATGTATATCTTAAGGGTTCCATGACAGTTTGTGTAGGTCTGGGTAGTTAGAATTGATTGAGACCAAAAACTAAATTGATGATTGCTCCATTGAGCAAATGTAACTATCAGTTTTAGTATGCTCTGCGTTTTCCCTTTTTTAGAGCCTATCGGTTTCTATTGTTATCTTTGTTAATGTAATAGAGCGAAGCTGGACAAGGGATGTTACATGCTTTCGAGCCTGACATGCCTACATATTCTGCCAGTATGTGAAAGTGATTTATACCTTACTTATACATGACTATATTCATGTCAGCATTTGGTGATTGGGTATGGCAATTTTTGTGTATCATAAAAATGGATGTGCATAATCTTGCGCTTTTGGTAACACCAGCAATCTTATCTTCTCACCATTAAAAGTTCTATTCCATGTGCAGGTTTAGATACCGTGGGGTGTTCTACCAGCTGCCATTCGATAATCAAATTAATTAGATTTCTAACTCTGATACCAATTTTGGTTTTCTATCAATTTGTTGTTTGGTTTAGTTTTCAACGCATCTTTTCTGTATTTAGTAATTCATTTATAATAAAAGGCCTTTCATTTGGAAAAGAATGGAAAATGGAAGTTCACATCTGATTATATCATTAAAAAGCTTCTTTAATCGTAGTACTATGATTTTTTATTAGTAAGTTAACCATGCAGTGCATGCACTCAATGAGTCTTATAATTCATGACAATACCCTCCATCTCATTATTACTTTTAGTACTATTATGGGATCACACACTTCCATTCCTTTGTACTCTATTTCTCTTCAAATTGATATACAAATTTTCTAAGCTTTTGATATTCCTGGTCTATGTTTGCTTTGTGTAGGGTTTCCTCTAATCATTAAGAAACCGAAGGATCTTATGCCAGTTTTGGTCAATTTTTTTAAGATTTATATCACTGGTTCAAACTCTATGATGCAATCATATGATTCTATGTTTGGCGTACTCCGTTCATAGATGTCTTAGTCAAATTTTTTTATCTATGGGACTAACAAGGGTAAATTTATCAACGTCCTCCCAGAATACCTGATGTGATGGTGGAATGAAAATCTCCCGTGCAAGCTAACTTTTTTCGATTGGTCTTAGTGTTGGGGTTTCTTGAATTGTTCTTCAATCATAGAGTTTCTTTTTTTTTCTCTTACAATAGTCTCTTGAGTTCTTTATTTCTTTGTTTCTGTTTGTTGGTTTTTACTGTATTCATTATCATGAACACCTTCACGTGTGTGCGTGAGTAATTACAGAAGAACTACACGCATATTAAAAGGGTTTCTTTAATATGGCGAAAATTTTGCCTTTAAAGCCTAGAGTGGCCTTTATAGCTGATTTAGTGAAATGTCTCACATTCTCAACGAGCAAAAAGATTTGTAAAGACATTTTAGAGAGTCATCACTTGAGGTCTTTCTTAAAATTTTTTTTTTTTTTTTTTACTTAAACTTAAAGCTTGACTTAGATTTATAATAGTAGACTTTTTTGTAACGCCTAACTTGCCGCAGCATTACGGAAATAATCTCTGTGAGAGTGAGTCATGTTCAATGTTTAGGTTGCTTTCTTAAGGGACTATTTCATGTTTAGGCTGTTTTTTTCTATTTGACCATAGAATTTTTGGGACATATATACATATATATAAGAGAAAACATTGCATCAGGAGCTGGCGTAAAACAGGTGTTTTACACCAGCCAATAAAACATCGCCACGTGGAAATTCTATTAAAACCCACTCCAAACAGCCAAAGCTCACGTTATTCACCTCAGACAAAACAGAAAACAGAGAAAAGCAAACCCCTCAGACAAAAGCTCTGCTTCCTTCATCACGTCGAACCTCCACCACCGCACAGCCTGATCGCCGGAGCAGAACGAAGAAAGAACACTAAGTTCACACTTAAAACCCCTCTCCAAACAGACTCCAAACAGAACGAAGAAAGAAACCCAGCCCTAAGAAAAAAGCTCCTCGCGCCTCACTTTGCTTCCTTCACGCCGAACCTCTACCACTGCCACACAGATCGCCGGAGCAAAACGATTTCGAAGAAGATAGAGTTCTCGCCGTCTCCTCTGGGTTGTGCCGTCCTTTGCTTGCCCAAACCTCCACCACACCACACACCGGAGCTCATCGCCACAGAGTTTGCCGGAACTGTGCGTGGAGCTTGGAAACAAACCGGAGCCGCCGTGAGCCACGATCCAAAGGTTTGTTTTTCATGATTTTCCCTTTTCCCCAATTTGGATTACAAATTGGGTGTTCGGATTTTTTGTTTGCTTCATCAGAAAGTTTCAAATTTTGAGCATTTCCTTTTTGATGAGAACGGAGGGTGGGTTTTGATATGATCTGGGGTTTGTTTGGTTTTTGAATTAGGGATGTTTGATTAATTTGATTAAGTTAGATTGATTGTTAGATAAATTGGCTTTAGATGTACAATGTGATAGGATTGAGTTTGGAAATGATAGTTGAATATTGAATTGGAACTTGCTGTGAAGAAGTTGACAATTGTGTTGAAAGTTTCAAAATTTGTTTTACTTTTTCACAAGTGGGTTTTTGTTGGGTTGCTATAGCTGTATTATGCTTATAAGATTGATATTGTGTTTTTTTTATTTCTTTTGTTGTGGTTTGAACTGGGTAAATTTTGGTTTTTGAAGTTTATGTTGGGTTGCTGGAGTTTTTTTTTTTTTGTATGTATATGCATATGTGTATGTGGGTTTTATGAAGGTGCTAATTCATTTACATGGAACTCTTATTTTTCACTTTTTGCTCATGGGGCTGAATATCATTGGACTATAATCAATGCAGTTAGCCAATACTCTTCTTAGATTTTCTATTTTCTGTTTTTTGGTCTATCCCGAAATGTTCCCCCACTTGAATAGTCGTATATATTTTATCTTCAGTTTATATTTCAGTCCTCCATCCAACACATGAATAAATTTATATGTCTTTGTCTTTGCTGACATTGCAGAAAATGATCTCCCATAATTGATTTTTTTTCTTGGATGGTAATCAATGGATGCTCACTTTGTCTGTTTAGATTGTTTTCTGTTTTCATGTGGTCTAACACCTTATTTTCCCATGTTAACTTTCTATCCAACAATACCAGTATTTTTAACACCAATGAAAATTTTGCAGGTAAAATTTTGACCATAGTTTCTATTATCTGCTAATGAATACCATGTGTTTAAGGTTTTGTTATGTTTTTCAAACCATATTTTTCCCTTGCTGAGATATTTATTTGCTTTACACAGGCTGGTGCATTGGAGAAGATTGTCAAGGTATCTCAGCTTGAGATCATTGAGCGGCAGCATTCTGTGGGTGAACTAAGGTACTTATTGGCATTCTCAATATTATATAGCTACAAATAGACTGTAAAACTTGCATGTTTACCTATTGTAAAGCTGGATCTAACGGTCCCTTCAATGATAGTAGAATTATAAGCACTTGTTTTTTTCCTGACATGGTATCATTTTGTTTTTCACACTGCTTCACTGTAGAAGGGGAGAGTCGAGTTTGTTACTTATTGTATGATAGGATTGCTGAATTGTTTCCTATATATGTATCTTTCAATTTTTCAATTTGTGTTTCCTTTTTTTTTTTTTTTAAATCTTGACTTAAAACCTTGATTGAATTATTTCCTTTTTTTTTTTTCTTGAATTTGTATTTCTTTCAATTTTGCTTCTTACAGGTGCCTTTTTGACAAGTTTAGTTACTGTGGTTATTGAATTCTCCGCTGTCAACTTTAGCCTCTGGGACACAGTTGGTATCATTTATTTGATAGCTATTAAAATATTTTTAGTTTCAAATATAATTTACTCTTACCAGTTGGCACTCTTTTTGTTATTTATGTCTGCCTTTACATTCAATCCCAAAGTACTCATCCTAATGTGCATGCCTTCAAAAGCAGAAAGTTAAAACTAAATTGTAACCATTCATACTTGCAAAACACAAAAGTTAAAACTTATATGCTCACTATTTCTATGTCAGAACTCAGAGTACAGCCTAGCTCATGTTCACCTATGGACCATTTGTGCACTATAACAGCCTATTAAATGTTTGTTAAAATTACTTTTTGTGATTGGTGAATTAATGATAATACATTTTTGTAAGTGTTATGTTGTAAATTTATAGTATTTTGCTGATATTTTCAAAAATAAACCTTTACTTTTTTAAATTAGGAGTCTTCGATGGCAAGGTTGAACCTGTTAGTCATAGCAAATACATTGTGCTCACAAGTTTGGTACAGTTATATGATGTATTGATTTTTTTCTTAGTATAAATTGTTCTGTAATAGATGTTTTTGTTATTTATTCATTTTTTTATTTGTCAATCATCTTTAGGACTCTTTGCCAACTGTGACATATCCTTCTACATCATCATCTACTTGCATATATATTCCAACCAGTCATCATTTACGGTATGACCACTTAGCGTTTAATTAGAAAATATTGAATTTTTTTTAACTGTGTTCATTCTAATTTTATTTTTTGTATTTTTTTGTACATTCTTTTATGTAGGATCCATTACAACAATTCCAAGAAAATTGATGTACAAACAGTTTTGTGTCCAAGAGAATGGATTGGGAAGCAAATATTTTTTTGTTATATAATGTTTAAATTGTGGTGGATAGACATAGAACCATCTTCTTTTTTGTATTCCCAACGTTGGTCCTCTTTTTTGTATATTGAACTATGACAGGTTTTATTCTAGATGAATGTATTCTCAATTAAAATTTGTCACAATTCTTCTGGGAAATTTCTAATTGAGAATACATTCATCTAGAATAAAACCTGTCATAGTTCAATATACAAAAAAGAGGATCCAACGTTGGGAATACAAAAAAGAAGATGGTTCTATGTCTATCCACCACAATTTAAACATTATATAACAAAAAAATATTTGCTTCCCAATCCATTCTCTTGGACACAAAACTTGTTTGTACATCAATTTTCTTGGAATTGTTGTAATGGATCCTACATAAAAGAATGTACAAAAAAAATACAAAAAATAAAATTAGAATGAACACAGTTAAAAAAAATTCAATATTTTCTAATTAAATGCTAAGTGGTCATACCGTAAATGATGATTGGTTGGAATATATATGCATAGTAGATGATGATGTAGGAGGATATGTCACAGTTGGCAAAGAGTCCTAAAGATGATTGACAAATAAAAAAATGAATAAATAACAAAAACATCTATTACAGAACAATTTATACTAAGAAAAAAAATCAGATACATCATANAATGTTCTCATGTTTTTTCAGTTGAAGCTATTGTTACTAGTTATTTTTTATTTTTATTTAATAACTAGACAAAATTGCCATTCGGTTGACCAATTGCACTATTCGGTCTGGTTTTAAAAACCATTACATGGAGTCCAAATCTTTTGTCTCACTTTTCCTGTTCCACTTTATGCTCCACTAATAAAAACTTGCCACGTATCCATCCTTTTTAATTAATTAATAATTTTATGCTTTTCTTATTCTATTAACTAAAATAAATAAATAAAACCCAACACATCCCACCACCCCACAACAACCATCGACCTTTACCAGCAGCACTATCAAGAGATCACCGGCATCATCAACGCTGCTAGTTACAGGCTTACAGCCATCCACTGCCACCTTTGTTTTCAAATCTATAACTTTATTAGTTTTGTGACCTCTTGCTAGTGGGTACCCCGTATCCATGACCGCCACTTTGTCTTCAAATCTATGTTTGGGTCCACCGTCTTCTTCAATGAATACAGAAGTGAAAAGGTTTTGCTAGTAGTTTTTGTCATCAGATGATGGCATCGGGGAAAACTCACAAATGGGACCAACGATTACAAATATCTCCTAGATCCACATGCCCCTCATGGGCATCATGCTGATCCAAACTAATCTCACCCACTATGCCATGAGCTATCAACCATGGTTTACTTTAATTAATTGCTTGCACACTATCAGAGATGAGATTGGTTACCCAAAAATTGAACATTTACATAAAGCAATACTCATGGAACCCAATAACTACAAAAATCTCACTCAACTGACCCATTAATCAATCTCTTCCCAATGGCGGTGGTGGTGGGGATGTGGACTTGATGGCGATGGAATTGATGACGCCAAAGATCTCTTGCTAGTGGTGGAAGGTTGGTGGTGGACCGGTAGTGGTGGGTGGGTTGGGTTTTATTTATTTATTTTAGGCAATAGAATCAGAAAAACATAAAATTAGAATTCAATTAAATAGGTGGGACATGTGGCAAGTTTTTATTAGTGGAGCATAGAGTGAAACAGGAAAAGTGAGACAAAAATTTGACTCGCATTACATGACCTCTCATTTTCTTTTTAGCTTTTATATACGGCTCTTTACAACCTCACTTTAAGTATAAGTATAGTTATTTTAACTTTTGTTTTTTAATTATAAGTATAGCACACTTTCAACGACAACAACCAAGGAAAATCTCCTGGGTTTTTATTTTTGAAAGAAAAAGTTTGGGTTCCAAGGAAAATCTCATGATTTTTTTTTATGAAAAGACAAATTTCTTTTACAAACTTTGCTTGTCCAAAATACTTTTTTTTTTTCTTTAAGAAATTCCAACGTGGTAAAAGAAAACATTTTTTTTTAAAGAACTTGGTTTTTCAGATTAAAGAGAAAAATAAAACATTTTTTTTCTTTGAAAACATTTTAGAGAAAAAGCATTTCTTAAAGGAAAGTTTTGAAAGAAAACTCTCTCTTTTTTTTTTTTTTTTTTTAGAAAGATTTTGTTTTAAAAGGAACCTCTTTTGGAGAAAGAAAGTTTTTTTTTTTTTTTTTGGTTGAAAACCGTTTCCTTAGAAAAAGCATGTAAAGAATTTTGTATTACCCAAACAACTTTAATTTATGGCAACATTATTGATGAGAAAAGTAAAGAGCAATAATAATAATAGTGCTATGTATTTAAAGTCAAGGAAAGTAAAGTGTTGAAATTTAAATAGAAAGAAAAGTAAATAGATGAAATTTAAATTAAACGTTAAAATAAAGAACTGGAATTTAAATGACAATAAAATAGAGTGCTGGAAAAATAAATGACATTAAAGTAAAGAGCTTGAAAATTAAAATGCTGAAATATTATAAAAGTTCATTAAAAAAATGGTTTTTTTTTTTAGAAATCTCTCTTAAATAAACCTTAATCTCTTTCAAGCCCAATGGGTGCTTCACCAAAAGAGAGGGGAGTTATAAGCTATCAACCATCCTTAAGATAACATACCTGTATTGTGCCATACTTGAGGTTTAAGACCCATTTAAAAGAGATGAGTAGAATTTTATTTATTTATTTATTTATAATTTTTGTGTCTAGATAGTAGTAGTAGTGGTGGTGGTGGTGGTGGTGGTGGGGTGTGTGTGTGTATATGTGAATATATATATTGAGCAAGAAATTAAAAGGGATGACATAAAAGTAAATGGGGAAGGGATTGCATGAAATTAAAACGGATGACAATAAAAGTAAGGGGAGAGGATTGCTTGAAATTAGAATGGATGAAAATAAAGATAAGAACATAAAAATTCCTATATGCCTAGAAGAAAATGTGATTTCTTCCCCCTAAGGCTACTTCCCATGTTAGGTCTAGGTGATGGTTCAGTACCCATCTAGGAAATATACATACAACATCACAACCAACAACAAACAATAATAGAGACATAAAGATAAAGAGGTAGATACACAACAAAATAAAGCTAGGAATTTAAAGCAAGGAAAATAAAGAGACAAGAAAAGTAAAGAGAGATTTATATATATGAAATGGAAGATGTTTACATGATGAAGTAAAGAAGATGGGATGGGTATAATTATAGAAAAACTACCTCATCCCTACAAGTTTACCCAAAAAATTACAAATAAAATGAAAGAGACTCTTTTTTTTTCTTTTTTTTTTTTTTTTTTTTTTTTTTTTTTTTTTGTGATTATGGGTTTCCTAAAGAGGGGGGAAAAAGAATTTTTCAGCATTTTCTAGGGATTTTTTCCATTCTTTCTTCCTATTTTCTCTCTTTTTTTTTCTCATAAAAAGTTCCTATTTTTTTTTTTACAAATATGGGAGGGGGGGGGGGGGGGGTGTATTTATAGAGGTGGTGGAAAATTGGAGGCTAAGTTTAGTGTACCGTAATACTACCCCTAGCCTCCCAATTTTGCCACCCCATCAGGCTATTTTGTCTTTTTTCTTTTTTTTTTTCTTTTTTTTATTTTTATTTTTATTTTTATTTTTCATGATCCGATCTTCGTGCAGCTGTTTGGAGGCCTTTCCAAGCTCCATTTTCTTCAAACTTTATATTCCTGGAAATTTTTGGATGTCGAATTCCCAATGGTCATAATCTTACAAGATTTGGAGTTACGGTTGTCGAGATATTGCGTTCGGAAGGAAGGTGGTGCAATGTTGAAAATTCTATGACATTTTTCCTTGGAAAAATTGCATCTTCCAAACCAGGGAAAATATAATTGAGCCCTTTTTATGAGAAGTGGTTAAGACCTTGTTCTTTAAGTTGGTTCAGTCGAATCACTCCAATCCTTGGCAAATGGGTACAATTTATTGCGCAAAATTGACCCAAAAACTGCCTGTTTTTCTTGAAAAAAAGTGAAGATTTTATTATGGTTTTTGGTATTTTGGTGATATCTCATCCGTTTTAACTCCAATTTTGGCCCATAAACTATTGTTTCGAAGGGAAATATATGCCCTACAAGAGGGTCCAAATTCAACGCGATCTAATGATTGGATAAAAAAGTTAACTTTTTTTACCATACCCTATTAGGGTTTTGGCCTCAATTGCTATCAAAAAGGGTTTTTAAATATTGTGACCTTTTGATCCACTATTTGATCATGTTGTATTTATTTTGTTTTACCCTTTTTGGCTTTGAAACTTGTAATTTGCACCTTTTTCAATGTTTTTGGATTTTGGAATTTGTTTTGAGATGTGAATCAAGGTCGGACAAAATACAATATCGACACTCACCTATATTTGAAAACTTATGCCTCTCTATAAAACTTGTAATAATGTATGATTAGTTATTGCCTACGTGTAAACTCAAAAAAAAAAAATTTGTCCGCGTAATCAAGCAGGAATTTTACCATGGAATGATTCAATTATTGGATTTTTAGATATCTATCTTTTTTTGAATTCCAAATTTTCTCATTTATCTAAATTTCTAATTTATAAAATGGTGGTTCCAGTTAATTCAATTGATAAAGTCAATTATAGTCAAATAAGATATTTGAAGTTTGATCTCTACCTACACCGAAAACCAATTGGTGGCTAAAATTCACATACAAAAAAAAAAAAAAAAAAAAATCCAATTGTATTGGCTTTGTTTCTCCAAAAAAGAAAAAAAAAATTTACACAATGTCTCCATTCTGGTGTTATGTTCTTTTATTCCAGTTCATGCTTTGAATTCCCTTCACCTTGCATTTAAGTTGATTCTTTTTGTATTCTTGTCTTAAGGGGGACCTTGGTTGGGGAATTCTATAATATTTTTTATGTTTCCATTGAGTTTCTCCTGATTATCGTGTCACAGGATATTAGAGAATTTGAACCAAAGGAACGTTGAATGCTTCTTAAATTTGTGACACGTTCTCTACCTCCATACTTGGGTTCAAACACTGACAGCCAACCGTTACTACCCATAACCATAAGGTATAATATTGATCATTCATCTTCTATATATAATTTTACAAATTTATTTTTTCTAAATGATTTTCACCCCATTCCTCTTTGGTATCTGCAATGAATGTAATTGGGCATCTATGTGTACTGTGTACCCTTTATAAGTCTTCAGGTGCTCAAGATTGCATTTGGCTTACTTTTCACATTATTTTCAGTGTTTTGGGTAAATGCATATTCAAGATTGATTACACCAGAAACCTAAGCCCTTTAAGTTTTCCTGAGAATAACTGTGTGCGCTAACGGGGTTGCAGGGTCATGTGTGTAAGTTAAAACTTCAACCATATTCATTGGAAACTATAAAAAACATGAGATTAAAATTTGTCACAATTCTTTTGGGAAATTTCTAATTGAGAATACATTCATCTAGAATAAAACCTGTCATAGTTCAATATACAAAAAAGAGGACCCAACGTTGGGAATACAAAAAAGAAGATGGTTCTATGTCTATCCACCACAATTTAAACATTATATAACAAAAAAATATTTGCTTCCCAATCCATTCTCTTGGACACAAAACTTGTTTGTACATCAATTTTCTTGGAATTGTTGTAATGGATCCTACATAAAAGAATGTACAAAAAAATACAAAAAATAAAATTAGAATGAACACAGTTAAAAAAAATTCAATATTTTCTAATTAAACGCTAAGTGGTCATACCGTAAATGATGACTGGTTGGAATATATATGCAAAGTAGATGATGATGTAGAAGGATATGTCACAGTTGGCAAAGAGTCCTAAAGATGATTGACAAATAAAAAAATGAATAAATAACAAAAACATCTATTACAGAACAATTTATACTAAGAAAAAAATCAAATACATCATATAACTGTACCAAACTTGTGGAGCACAATGTATTTGCTATGACTAACAGGTTCAACCTTGCCATCGAAGACTCCTAATTTAAAAAAGTAAAGGTTTATTTTTGAAAATATCAGCAAAAAATACTATAAATTTACAACATAACACTTACAAAAATGTATTATCATTAATTCACCAATCACAAAAAGTAATTTTAACAAACATTTAATAGGCTGTTATAGTGCACAAATGGTCCATAGGTGAACATGAGCTAGGCTGTACTCTGAGTTCTGACATAGAAATAGTGAGCATATAAGTTTTAACTTTTGTGTTTTGCAAGTATGAATGGTTACAATTTAGTTTTAACTTTCTGCTTTTGAAGGCATGCACATTAGGATGAGTACTTTGGGATTGAATGTAAAGGCAGGCATAAATAACAAAAAGAGTGCCAACTGGTAAGAGTAAATTATATTTGAAACTAAAAATATTTTAATAGCTATCAAATAAATGATACCAACTGTGTCCCAGAGGCTAAAGTTGACAGCGGAGAATTCAATAACCACAGTAACTAAACTTGTCAGAAAGGCACCTGTAAGAAGCAAAATTGAAAGAAATACAAATTCAAGAAAAAAAAAAGGAAATAATTCAATCAAGGTTTTAAGCCAAGATTTAAACAAAAAAAAGGAAACACAAATTGAAAAATTGAAAGATACATATATAGGAAACAATTCAGCAATCCTATCATATAATAAGTAACAAACTCGACTCTCCCCTTCATACAGTGAAGCAGTGTGAAAAACAGAATGATACCATGTCAGGAAAAAAACAGTGCTTATAATTCTGACTATCATTGAAGGGACCGTTAGACCCAGCTTTACAATAGGTAAACATGCAAGTTTTACAGTCTATTTGTAGCTATATAATATTGAGAATGCCAATAAGTACCTTAGTTCACCCACAGAATGCTGCAGCTCAATGATCTCAAGCTGAGATGCCTTGACAATCTTCTCCAATGCACCAGCCTGTGTAAAGCAAATAAATATCTCAGCAAGGGAAAAATATGGTTTGAAAAACATAACAAAACCTTAAACACATGGTATTCATTAGCAGATAATAGAAACTATGGTCAAAATTTTCATTGGTGTTAAAAATACTGGTATTGTTGGATAGAAAGTTAACATGGGAAAATAAGGTGTTAGACCACATGAAAACAGAAAACAATCTAAACGGACAAAGTGAGCATCCATTGATTACCATCCAAGAAAAAAAATCAATTATGGGAGATCATTTTTTGCAATCTCAACAAAGACAAAGACATATAAATTCATTCATGTGTTGGATGGAGGACTGAAATATAAACTGAAGATAAAATATATACGACTATTCAAAGTGGGGGAACATTTCGGGATAGACCAAAAAACAGAAAATAGAAAATCTAAGAAGAGTATTGGCTAACTGCATTGATTATAGTCCAATGATATTCAGCCCCATGAGCAAAAAGTGAAAAATAAGAGTTCCATGTAAATGAATTAGCATGAATTTATTCCAGTAAATGAATTAGCACCTTCATAAAACCCACATACACATATGCATATACATACAAAAAAAAAAAAACTCCAGCAACCCAACATAAACTTCAAAAACCAAAATTTACCCAGTTCAAACCACAACAAAAGAAATCAAAAAAACACAATATCAATCTTATAAGCATAACACAGCTATAGCAACCCAACAAAAACCCACTTGTGATAAAGTAAAACAAATTTTGAAACTTTCAACACAATTGTCAACTTCTTCACAGCAAGTTCCAATTCAATATTCAACTATCATTTCCAAACTCAATCCTATCACATTGTACATCTAAAGCCAATTTATCTAACAGTCAATCTAACTTAATCAAATTAATCAAACATCCCTAATTCAAAAACCAAACAAACCCCAGATCATATCAAAACCCACCCTCCGTTCTCATCAAAAAGGAAATGCTCAAAATTTGAAACTTTCCGATGAAGCAAACAAAAAATCCGAACACCCAATTTGTAATCCAAATTGGGGAAAAGGGAAAATCATGAAAAACAAACCTTTGGATCGTGGCTCACGGCGGCTCCGGTTTGTTTCCAAGCTCCACGCACAGCTTCGGCAAACTCTGTGGCGATGAGCTCCTGTGTGTGGTGTGGTGGGGGTTTGGGCAAGCAAAGGACGGCACAACCCAGAGGAGACGGCGAGAACTCTATCTTCTTCGAAATCGTTTTGCTCCGGCGATCTGTGTGGCAGTGGTAGAGGTTCGGCGTGAAGGAAGCAGAGGTGAGGCGCGAGGAGCTTTTTTCTGAGGGCTGGGTTTCTTTCTTCGTTCTGTTTGGAGTCTGTTTGGAGAGGGGTTTTAAGTGTGAACTTAGTGTTCTTTCTTCGTTCTGCTCCGGCGATCAGGCTATGCGGTGGTGGAGGTTCGACGTGATGAAGGAAGCAGAGCTTTTGTCTGAGGGGTTTGCTTTTCTCTGTTTTCTGTTTTGTCTGAGGTGAATAACGTGAGCTTTGGCTGTTTGGAGTGGGTTTTAATAGAATTTCCACGTGGCGATGTTTTATTGGCTGGCGTAAAACACCTGTTTTACGCCAGCTCCTGATGCAATGTTTTCTCTTTCTTTTAAGGTATATATAACCTCTAAGGAAAAGATCCTCATCACTACCAAGATCCTCTTCAATTGGAATCTTCCTAATTATATCCTCATTTTCCACATTTGCATGTAGCGACCTTACACTAAAAGAAGCAATGGATTCATTGTCCCCCTGCATTTCTTAACCTATAACAAGTTAACAGACAAGACAAGACATGAGATATTGGTATGAAATGAAAACAACATTACATTTAGTTTTATGAATGATAAATCTTAGCTTTTAATTGCTAGGGTACCTTTTACCAACAGTTAACAGTCAATGAAAAACATTTTAAGGTTTGGCCAAATTTTACAATGAAACAAACACGGCTAAATGATGAAAATAATTTTCATAAAACATTTTACAGCGACACAAACAGAGAGTAAATAAATCCTTCCCATACAAAGAGACGCACCTTAAAAACAATTCATTAGATGATTTTATTTTCTTTAGTACTCCTCCCCTAAAAAATCATAATAACCCGAGACCCCACAAACTCCCATTCATGACCTGACCTCCAACTTACAAAAGGAAGGCAGTAAACAAAGTTGCTCAAGTGGGTTTCTAAACAACAATAGATACAAGTTCCAAATATTTCCAAAAATCTCTACATGTTAACCAACTTTCAGCATAAAATAGGTTTCTATACAACTTAACGAAATTCTTGAAGAAAGTAACCTAATTAGTTTTAACTACATCAGACTATTAGACTAGTACTGCAGTTTAACTTTAAAAATGTCAGAAATCCTTTGGGGAAAAAAAAAACTCTCTAAGGTGTTAAATGGCAAAGTCCCACATCAAAATGGTTAATACAGTCAGCATAACATTGTTGAACTCTAAAGATTCATGTTGGTTTTTTTTTTTTTTTTTTTCAGTGAGAATCACGTTGGTATATATTTTTGTATTTAGTTAACATAACATCTAAAGTAGCAATAAAACAATGTTCACATTCACTTAGAATCTTATCAGAGTATTTAAATAACCTCCTAGAAAAAATAAAATGCATATGCATCAGGATGCCTTTCAACTGTGAAAACCAAAACAACCAAATGTAACTCCAACTTCTGAACATCTCAAATAAATATAAACACTAGGGAAGAAACTCAAGAAAGTCATTGCAGTCATGATAAAAAAGCATGCACATATATAATGGGAGATTCATAAGCCTAAAAAAAGTAAAACAAATTTTGAAACTTTCAACACAATTGTCAACTTCTTCACAGCAAGTTCCAATTCAATATTCAACTATCATTTCCAAACTCAATCCTATCACATTGTACATCTAAAGCCAATTTATCTAACAGTCAATCTAACTTAATCAAACATCCCTAATTCAAAAACCAAACAAACCCCAGATCATATCAAAACCCACCCTCCGTTCTCATCAAAAAGGAAATGCTCAAAATTTGAAACTTTCCGATGAAGCAAACAAAAAATCCGAACACCCAATTTGTAATCCAAATTGGGGAAAAGGGAAAATCATGAAAAACAAACCTTTGGATCGTGGCTCACAGCGGCTCCAGTTTGTTTCCAAGCTCCACGCACAGCTCCGGCAAACTCTGTGGTGATGAGCTCCGGTGTGTGGTGTGGTGGAGGTTTGGGCAAGCAAAGGACGGCACAACCCAGAGGAGACGGCGAGAACTCTATCTTCTTCGAAATCGTTTTGCTTCGGCGATCTGTGTGGCAGTGGTGGAGGTTCGGCGTGAAGGAAGCAGAGGTGAGGCGCGAGGAGCTTTTTTCTGAGGGCTGGGTTTCTTTCTTCGTTCTGTTTGGAGTCTGTTTGGAGAGGGGTTTTAAGTGTGAACTTAGTGTTCTTTCTTCGTTCTGCTCCGGCGATCAGGCTGTGCGGTGGTGGAGGTTCGACGTGATGAAGGAAGCAGAGCTTTTGTCTAAGGGGTTTGCTTTTCTCTGTTTTCTGTTTTGTCTGAGGTGAATAACGTGAGCTTTGGCTATTTGGAGTGGGTTTTAATAGAATTTCCACGTGGCGATGTTTTATTGGCTGGCGTAAAACACCTGTTTTACGCCAACTCCTGATGCAATGTTTTCTCTATATATAAACATCAATACTTAGCTAAGAATCGTCTCAAAAAAATAAAGCTAAGAAGGTTCTCTGGGATAGCAACAATCTGCTGGAACATTGTTGGAAAGTGCAATTTTAAACATCAAACTGTGTGGATTTTTTTTTTTCTTATGACAAGTGAGTATTTGGTTCAACTTATTTTTGCTTTTAAATGTCGAAATCAATTTTTGAATGTAACATATAGAGTGAAATTTTTAAAACGGTAAATTGAAAAGGTACAATTTTAAAGTTTAAGACTACACTCCTAAACGATTGGCATTGACTGTTGATTTGATATAACTTATTTTGTTTAAAAAATAAAAAAGGGATCGAAATATAATTGTCTCTATCATACAATTTCAGATAGACCCATTACAAAAGGGTTGGACTTGGAATTACACAATGAATATTGAGCTTAGATGAAATGAAAAAAGCAGCTATAGTCGTTATTTGGGCCCATACATACGTGATTTGCGCCTGTGAAATATAAGCATTATTTGACTCGTTATTTGGTCTGTAAACTAAGTAAGTAGAATTGGTTTCATTCTAATAGAAAATGTTGCATCACGTTATAGCTAATGAATTCGATTATCATCCCTGATTATAGGACTATGACCCAAGTGGACTACACAATCACAGCACCACTCCCTATATTTCATGCAGTGTAAGACCTAAGAATTACATTAATGTGGAAAACTTCAGAAGAAAACTTGTTGAGGGAGAAAGTCAGCAAAAAAGGCAGGAGTGCATTGATATGCCCGAGTGTTGCACAACTGGACACCTTTGGCTCTGTGGAAAATTTCATCAGGAACTGATGCTGCTCCATTTGTTGCACTAACTTTTCGAGTTGAAAGTGACTTCCTGTAACAGAATTTTGTTTTTCTCGTTCATTATTCACTTTCTTGCACATCAATACATGCAACAGCACAAAATCATAAGAATGCAAACTATGACAGCCATAGAAACACAATAACTCATATATTGCTCATGCTAAACACCCCCACCCCCTCCCAAAAAAAAAATTAGAGAACACAGAATCTGCTAAGCTAATTTACAGGTGCAGTCAGTCACTCTGGTAACCTGGTTAAACATGAAAGGTGATATGTTACAACACTAACATGGCTTGGAGACAAATGATTTCGATAAGAATACAATTAAATCTCAGTCCTTAAATGCTTATGGAGACAGCTTACATCTCAGACCTTAACTGAAATTATGTATAAATCTTGTGGACGCTTTGGTTTTTCTTTCAGAAACCATTTATGTTTCACAAACAAAACTCAGTCCCTGGTAGCTTTCTAACAAGAACAAAACTCCTGCTAAGAGATGATGCTCGTACACAAACTACAATAAATCATTCAATTTTTAATGCAGCCATACTGCCGGTGAGAAGTTATATAGATCCTATATGTTTCACGACCAAATACAAATCACTTGACAGGGACATCTTCAAGGTTGTGCCCATATTAAAGAATGTAAACCATGACATTACTTGAAGATAATAGATAACTCATGATAGAGTGACTACCTCAAAAATATGAATTATAATGAACTAATCTTATTAAAAAAATTTACTCTTGAAAACCTGCTGAATTTCATTCATTAAGTAATGTAGGTGGGTTAGCTTATCCAAACTGATAGCATTCTGGCCTTTATATTGGCACAATGATTGGAAATATTTGCTTCACAAACTAGCAGCATACCATTAAACGATACTTACAAAAAATAAAAATAAAAACATACCATCGAACAATTGTGACCTTGCGTGACCAAAGATAACCACTTGCATTACATATCTCACATTTAATTAGTCCACGAGATGCACAAGTTGCACAAGGAATCTTTCCCTTGCCATTACATTTCACACATCTGCAAAGACAAAATTATTCTGAATGAATGAACCATGAAATTTACACCACCAGAGTACCATCCAGTTCCAACACGTGAAGCTAACATCAAACTGCACTCAACAGTCAAAACTGCTTTCAAATATCCTGTTTTAATATTTAATTGGAAGTGAAGTGCACAAGCAAAGTTTTAGTTAAAGACATGTAAAGAACAATAGTTGAAGTTTGACAGCATGATACTTATTTTAGAGCTTGAAACAAGATTTGACTGCATACACAGACAGATGAATCATCAAAAAATAAAGGGTAAAATATCATTTTCATCCCTAAACTATCACAAAAGTTCGTTTTTCGTCCCTAAACTTTCAAGAGTTCTATTTTCGTCCCTAAACTTTTCCAAACGTATTAATTTTCGTCCCTCCGTCTGACGGAGTGCTGACGTGGCTTTGACAGTGTGCTGATGTGAGAGGGACGAAAATCAATACATTTGGAAAAGTTTAGGGACGAAAATAGAACTTTTGAAAGTTTAGGGACGAAAAATGAACTTTTGTGATAGTTCAGGGACGAAAAACGAACTTTTGAAAGTTTAGGGATGAAAAACGAACTTTTGTGATAGTTTAGGGATGAAAATGATATTTTACCCAAAAATAAACAACTCACTTTGTGTCTTATCCATCTCTATGGGCAATTAAACCTCTTCCATAACAAGCAGGGCATTCAGCCATCTGATTTTCCTTATAAAATCTAGGTTCTTGGTTTGCATTGCATGTAAGACAGACAATATTTCCCCGTCCATCACATCCTGCAAATCTCATCCAAGGTTGAGTTAGGACAAAACATTTATTGCTACCACTAGTAACTAAGAGAATAAAATGACACAAATTTGAGTTTCTTTTACATTTAAATTATTTCTTCACCCCAAAGAGTCGGTAATTTCAGAACCCCAACCTGAGCATTTCTCGATGGTTTCAGAATGGGGAATTTTTGCCCGTGATTCTTCGTAAGATGTAAATAGGAGAGGGAACTGAGACCTTAAATCCAATTCCCAGATTCCAAGTTCAGGTCCATTATCCTTTCCATCAATATTTCCACCGAGCTAGACCTCTGTTTATGTTATAAGTTCCCTTTTCTCTATAAACGTATCTAGAGTTCCTACATAAACATTGCAGTCTTCAACCGTATGAATCTTCCACGTCCGAGCTGGATGACTTCCCCAGCAGCAACCATGACCAACATGATCAATGAGCAATTCTTGTATCACTACTTCATCCAATATTTGCCTACAAAGGATTTTTGAGTTAACATAAGTTTGCAGTTTAACGCTACAATGTTGAACTTGATAAATATTCCATCAAGAAAAAAAGACTTAAACAGAATAAAACAACTTCAGCATAAATGAAAGATTTAAGTGAACATGTACAAAAAGTGTAAAGCTGTCTGTGATTCATGCTTAAGCCGAGACCAGTATTTGACATAAAGCAGAAA
Organism: Quercus suber; assembly: GCF_002906115.3. NCBI lineage: Eukaryota > Viridiplantae > Streptophyta > Magnoliopsida > Fagales > Fagaceae > Quercus > Quercus suber. The sequence continues at coordinate 568,182 of NW_027069878.1, forward strand.
CTATAATCGGGGAAGATCTCCAGGTGGGATCTTCTACAACTTATCTCATAAAAGCAGCTGCATGCTTTGGGCAGTAATGGATGAAACAAAGTGTTTTTTAACTACAGCATCATGATTGGTGTAAAAGAAACAACTTATTGAAATTTCTAATTTCATATGCATGATATTGCACATATAAATTATCTACGAAAATAAATGGCTAGAGGAAGATAAAATCCTCGTTTTTCAAGAAAAAGTCTTGAAAATAAATAAAGGTTCACTAAAATTCTGCTAACAAGCTGTTCCCTCTTCGACATATGCTAATATGGCAATGAAATCACTGAAATTCTTCTTACTTTATCCCCAAAATTGCTTCCCCAGAAAATAAGCGGTCCTCATCCCTTAATTGTCATTCTTCCATACTAGAGACAATTTCTATTTCTTGTTTGTGCCTTGGCAAAAGTATGCTACCCCTTTTGTTATTATCATATGCAAGCACGAATACTTAGCACAAATAATGGATGATTTTGGCCAATATAATATATGCCCCACAACACAATATGCCTTTTTGTTGTTATATGTACAAAATGAAAGAGTGCAAGACAGCTTAGAAAGAGGGAATGTCTTAAGGCTCATCTTAAGTATATCATGTCATATCATATTATGCCAGCATTGCAGCAACATGGTACATACTTTTAAGATTGATCATAGGACTAACAATCTTAAAACTAGGCAACATATATAAGATCAATAAGATCACTTCCATTTAATTTCGTTACTTAATAACAGGTGCGTATTATTTAAATTACCTCTGGAAATCAGTGGTGGTTCCAGTTCCACCATATTCTCCTCCATATCCACCTTGATAAACAATATCTTGCACTGCAATAAGTGACTCACAATTTAACTCCCACCATAATGTGGTACAAAGCAAAAGATTCAAGGAAGAGAACAACAATTTCATTGTGTTAACGTTAAGCATAACTAATATAAACCACCTTTAGTTGATGAGAAAACAATGAATCATTTTATGTCAGCCTTGATTTCTGAAAGTGAAAAACTTGCTTCATAAGCCAGACTCTACTATAATCTTTGTCAAATTGAAGTTTTTGTATCTTAATTTCTCTTCTTTCCCTACCCTTCTTCAGCAACACAACAGTAACAGCAACAACAACCAAGTCTTAGTCCCAAAATTTTGGATTCAGCTATGGATCCTCAACGTACTAATTAAAGTCGGTCACATGTATTCTTTTCTGTGATTCTATTCTATCCATACTATATGTTAATTGACTTGTCCTTCCCAAAAAAAAAAAACACAAATGAAACATAGAGAACAAAAGAGGGCATTGTCAAACACCAAACCATAACCTTAATCTTGACAAACAACAACTCTACTATACCTCAAAATAACATAGACCCATTAACAAATATTCAAAACCCATATCAGAATTAGCCAATTGAGCAACATAGGCGCACCATTAGGATCGGGCTCAGGCGGACTAACCAAAGCGGCATGAATGGAAGGCGGGTAATGATCGGAAAAAGAACCCGCCGTTCGAATCTCTTCAACGCTGACTTCAGTGCCGGGCAACGAAGCAGTAGGAATCGCAGAACCTGTTCTTCCCAAGTACTGGTACGAGCTCCATTTTCCACCTTCTTTCTCTGTTGCCGCTTCACTTCTTTCTTCTTTCACACACAAAAAACAAAAACAAAAACCCCATAAAGAAATGTTAGAGATAAAGCTATAAAGGTTGGAAATTTAAATGCATGAGAAGTGTTTACAAGTGTGGGAATTGTGTGTATCTGAGACTGATGAGAGTAGAGGCTCCTCCATGTTTTTGTGTTTGTGAGAGAGAGAGAGATTTGAGAGTGGACTATAAATAGTGAGAAATATTTTTTCTTAGCTGGTAAGTAAGTGGATCAAAGTCAAGGATTATTACAAGACAGCGAAGCGACGATTTGGGTTTCAGACTTAACAGGACAAAAACAGAGTTGGGTCCACACCCATCTGATCTTCAAGTCGGTTGATTAACGCAGAAGAACATGAGGGGTGGAGAATTGGTTCGGTGGATCCAATGGACCAATGCCACTGGCTCGTCCTTAGCCAGAGTGTACATATAGCTTTTGTTTTATATAGTTTGGGTAAATTTATATTAGTTTTTTTTTTTTTTTTTACTTTATTTATTTGTTTATTTATAGATATGCTCTATTTAAATATTGAAGGTTTTTCTAAATGTTTCATTTCAACTTTATAGTTTCAGATTCTATTAAAAGCAACCAAAAAAAAAAAATTTATGGTTTCAAATAGTTTTATTTAAACCTTATAGTTTTGTGTTTTGTGTTTTGTGTTTTTTTTTTTTTTTTTGTGAGAAAGTTATAGTTTTGTGTTAGTTTCGTTTAAACCTCAAAATTTGATAAATTTTATTTAAACCAATAATCATGTGATATATTTATATTTAATAATGTCAATAGCAAACATAGGATAGAATTTTATATGAAACGTTTTTATAAATTTTGAGGTTTAAATAAAAATTTTTAAAGTTTAAGGTTTATACGAAGCACTTCAAAATTCAGCCTGAAAAAAAAAAAAATGAAACATACCCTAAACTTTAAGGTTTGAAAAGTAATTTACTCAATTATATTTTAAACCATATATAACTATATTCAAGATGGTTTTAAAGTTAAATCTTATTGGTACTAAAAAAAAAAGTTTAATCTTGTTGTTTTAAAAGTTACAAAGTAAATCATGAAGTTCAACATTGTTATATATTAAACTTTATAATTTCGTTAGTTTAAAATCAAGTTCTAGTTAAATAAATAAATAAATAAATAAATATCTCAAAATAAAAAGTTAAAAATAAAATAAAATCAAGTTCTGAACTTTTAAAATTATATCAATTTAAATCTCGTGCCATTTGGGTTTGATGTTGGGATTTGTTTTTCAGGTTAATTGGGGATTTGAACTTTAAATTGATATAGTTTTAAAAGTTCATAGTTTGAATTAAAACCAAAAAAAATTATAGGATTTTATTTGTAACCATAAACTTCAACATCTAATTTGGAACTTTTGAAACTGTAGTTTAATTTGAAACCATCCCTAAAGTACAAGGATGGGATTACAAAAAATAAAATAAAAAAGTTGTGAAAACAAATTGAAGGTCATTTTCTTCTAACTTGTTAGCTCATTTCTTTTTAAGCCCTATTACTTCTACATACATTAATACCTGTATCAATTTTCAAGGTGAAACTACAATGTTGGTCCCTTAAGTTTACTATGTGTGCATAATTGGTCTATCAAGTTTGAAATGAGCACAATTAGGCCCTCAAGTTTTAAAATTGAGCTGTATTAGTTCTTTTACTAACTGTCATTAATGATGTTACTTATGTGACTAACGAAATAATGACATAACATTTTTTTTAATGATGTGATTGAGTACGACCTTTTGATGAGCAAGACGCTATAGCTATAAAATGAAATTATAAGATTTTATTAGCTTAATTATAAGATGTAAGGTGAGTTAGGTTGCTTAGATTTTGTGTAAATGTAATATTTGCTAGAAATCACTTTTGACGTGCAGGTTTAAAGGAAAAAAAAAAAAGAGATTTTAGAAGGAGAATGCTTCGGCCAAGATTGTCTAATTGCAATTGCTATTAGCTTATGTGTAAATTAAATGTCTAGAACAAAGATAGATGTGGCAATAGTGTTTATTGAAATTCTTGACACATTGAATGTTTAGAAGCATGATCTCCAAAAATACTGTAGAGTGAAAATTAGATTCGTGTAGTGAGATTGATTTACAATTAATATGAAGTTGTATGTTTTTTTTTTTTTTTTGGTTGCAAAATTAAATTTGGATTCTGGCTTTGAACCAAGCCAAGTAAACATACAAACAGTTGCAATTCTTTACAGATAGTTTTCCCTTTCTTTCTTTTTTCCCTCTTTTAGACTAAAGTAACAAATAGGTTGTAATAAAAAAAAAAAAATGTACTATATATAGTTTTATACCATACTTAAAAATCATAAATATTTTTGGGGGAAAATCTAAATGTACTATATATAGTTATATACCCAAATGAGAGTTTTTTTTTTTTTTTTTTTCAATTCATTTTGTCAAAGATGTCTTCTATTTAAAATATTGATTTTTTTCATTTAAATTAGTCGCTAACTGGTGCGATGCACAGGATAGTTAAATAAAAATATATAGTTATATATGGCCCATTCATTCTTCCATCACCGCAAAGAGGAAATCCTCTATACATAAATATATCCATAACAAAACAAAATATCAAAACTAAATCTCCACAAACCATAACAAAACAAATAACCTAAAATAAAATTGGAAACAAAAAATATATAGCAGCAAAATGTTCAATCCTATGTAATTAGAATAGGATACTGTCAAAAACTTTAGAATAGGATTGTGTACTTCCTATTCGAAAAGGATACGTATCTGTTCTTCTTTATTAGAATAGGATAGAATATGATATGATATATATCTGTTCTAGTAGATTTTCATTAGAATAGGATACTATCAAAAACTTTAGAATGGGATTGTGTACTTCCTATTCGAAAAGAATACGTATCTGTTCTTCTTTATTAGAATAGGATAGAATAGGATAGGATACGTATCCGTTCTAGTAGAACTTAATTAGAATAGAATACTATCAAAAACTTTAGAATAGGATTGTGTACTTCCTATTCGAAAAGGATATGTATCTGTTCTTCTTTATTAGAATAGGATAGAATAGGATAGGATACGTATCCGTTCTAGTAGAACTTAATTAGAATAGGATATTGTCAAAAACTTTAGAATAGAATACGTTCAAACACAGTATTCTATTTGAAAACATTCAATCCTATTCAATTATAGGATTGTGTACTTCCTATTCTAGGATTGAAAGTTCAATCCTATTAAATGGATAATAGTCTAATTACATAACACTTTCTAAAGTTTTTTACTTTTAGGAAGTACACAAATCTCAATGGTTTCTACAAAACTTTCTGAGGTTTTAAAAACACAACTTTATCGGTTTGACAATAATCTTGGTAAGCATATCCCAAACATCTACCCGTTTAGTAACATAGACGGTCTCCCACGGTAAAAATTCGTCATCTACCTCAGACACTAAAACATGTCCTGCCATCTCAGAATAAGCACCGTCAATCATGTACTACCATCTCAAAAGAAGCACCATCAATCAAATAAGCATTATCAATCAAAGAAGCAATTATGAACCCCTGCTACCACAGAAGAAACGTTATCAATCTCTATATTCACTGCCATCAATTCATCTCCTTCCATTGGAATCCATAGAAGAAGTAAATGTTGCAATTTCAATGTCTACCAATTCCTTTTCCCATGACTGTCCAGCTATAGCAGATACAGACTATGTCCTTCCCAAGGCTCTTTAGAAGAAAAATAATCCTTAGGATCTGTATTTGTGATTACATATCCTAAAAATTGGAGAGCGAGGTAGAAGGAACATAAACTTTCAATTGGTCCAATGTCCAACTTCATTTTTTGATCAATTCCTTCCATAGGAATCTCTTTTCCTTTACGCACATCATATTTTAGAGAAATGCCTATTTCATCAACTCTTGGTCTAAAATATGCCCGTGGAGTCGTCATGATATTAAGGGAATTATCATCCAGATCCATGTAACTGACGTTAAATTCAAATAGAGGGTCCAATGCAGAAACAACGTGATCATTGTATTGTTCAATCACTTTAGTAGAAACCTCTCTCACCATGCTTTCAATCTCTCTCACGAGGCTTTGAAAGCCGGTAATGTTTTCAAAATGAATCTTTCCCTAACATATACAGTCAACCTACCCCTGTACAATTTCATTTATTGAAATCATCCATGGTTCCTCCATTTCTTTTCTTTTCTTATCTTATCTATTGTTGAATACATGTCAATATATATAAATATATCGTATTACATGATAACAAAAGGCTAAGATTAGAAGTTTTAAATAGAAAGCTTTTACAAAACCAAGTAGAAGCATCTATATAAGCATAAATAAAAGGCATTTATTGAATGAATAACAATAATCAACCAAGAATCTTCCTTTAAAAAAAAAATTGCTATCAATCTTACGTTCATATTTAATTAGTATGAGTTTTGTAATCAGATTAGTTTGAACTAAACTTAGTGTTAATGCAATGTATCTTGAAATATTTGGTAAATCTATCATTCAAATATTGTTATGGGTTATGCCCATCAATATTATTTTCTTCTTAGTTATTTCATCCATTTTATTGTATGTAAAACATAAACACTATGTGCACAACCTCCCCCACTACAACAAAAATTATTTACTACTATGAAAAAAATTGTTACAATAACATCAGTGTTATTGCAATAATTTATGCGAAGTGTTGCAATAAAATTTGAGATAATAGATTTGTAATACAAATTTTTTTTTTTTTTTTGCAATAAACTTTAAATATTTTAATGACAATTTTGATGTGATAATATATTTGTTCTTGCAATAAACAATTTGGGTCAAGATTGCAATAGATTGCAAATAATTGACAATAATAATTTGGGTCAAGTTATTGCAATGAAATTTTTAATTGTAATAAATAATTGTTTCATATTTTTCATTACAATATATTGTAAAATAATTGATATTAAATTATTATAATAGTATCTTTATTGCAACTTCATGTTTGTCATTGCAATAGATTAATTGTAAAATAATTGATATTTAGTTATTGCAACAAATATATATATAAAATAAGTTGTCACTTTGAAATTTTCATTGTAATAGATTGCAAAATAATAGATAGTTTCCCACTATAAAAAGTCATCATCTACCTCATTGTCTACCTTAGACACCAAAACATGTCCTGCCATCTTAGAATAAGCATTATCAATCAAAGAAGTATTATGAACCCCTATTACCACAAAAGAAACATCATCAATCTCTGCATTCACTGCCATCAATTCATCTCCTTCCATTGGAATCCACAGAAGAAGTAAATGTCGCAATTTCAATGTCTACCAATTCTTCTTCCCATGGCCATCCAACTGTCCTCCAAACCAAGTGGGGTGTAAGAATGATATTTTAATGAAATAGCAAATATAGACTATATCCTTCCCAAGACTCTTCAAAAGAGAAATAATCCTTAAGATCTGTATTTGTGATTACAGATCCTAGAAATTGGAGAGCACGGTAGAAGGAACAGAAACTTTCAATTGGTCCAATGTCCAGCTTCATTTTTTGATCAATTCCTTCAATAGGAATCTCTTTTTCTTTAGGCACATCATATTTTAGAGAAATTCCTATTTCATCAACTCTTCATCTAAAATACACCCATGGAGTCGTCATGATATTAAGGGAATTATCATTCAGATCCATGTAATCGACATTAAATTCAAACGGAGGGTCCAATGCAGAAACAATGTGATCATTGTATTGTTTAGTCACTTTAGTAGAAACCTCTCTCACCATGCTTTCAATCTCTCTCACGAGGCTTTGAAAGTCGGTAATGTTTTCAATCTGAATCTTTCCCCAACATATATAGTCAACCTGACTCTATACAATTTCATTTATTGAAATCATCCATGGTTCCTCCATTTCTTTTCTTTTCTTATCTGTTGCTGAAGACATGTCAATATATATAAATATATCGTACTACATGATAATAAATAGCTAAGATTAGAAGCTTTAAATAGAAAGGTTTTACAGAACCAAGTAAAATATCTGTATAAGCATAAATAAAAAGGCATTTATTGAATGAATAACAATAATCAACCAAGAATCTTCCTTTTTTTAAAAAAAAAAAAAAAATTTGCTATCAATCTTTTACTTTCATATTTAATTAGTATGAGTTTTGTAATCAGATTAGTTTGAACTAAACTTGGTGTTAATGCAATGTATCTTGCAATATTTGATAAATCTATTATTTTGATATTGTTACAGGTTATGCCCATCAATATTATTTTCTTCTTAGTAATTTCATCCATTTTATTGTTTGTAAAGTAGAAACACTTTGTGCACAACCTCCCCCATTACACAAAAAAAAAAAAAAAAAATTGTTTACTACTATGAAAAAAATCGTTGCAATAACATCAGTGTCATTGCAATAATTTATGCGAAGTGTTGCAATAAAATTTGAGCTAATAGATCTGTACTACAAAAAATTTCATTGCAATAAATTTTAAATATTTGACAATTTTGATGTAATAATATATTTGTTCTTGCAATAAACAATTTGGGTCAAGATTGCAATAGATTGCAAATAATTGACAATAATAATTTGGATCAAGTTATTGCAACGACATTTTTCTTTGTAATAAATAATTGTTTCATATTTTTCATTACAATAGATTGTAAAATAATTGATATTAAATAATTGTAGTAATATCTTTTTTGCAACTTCATGTTTGTCATTGCAATAGATTAATTGTAAAATAATTGATATTTAGTTATTGCAACAAATATATATATATATATATATATATAAATAAGCTGTCACTTTGAAATTTCCATTGTAATAGATTTCAAAATAATTAGTATCAAGTTATTACAATGATTTCTTCAATTTAAGTTATTGCAAAAAAAATTTCTTAATGCAATTTTGTATTAAAGCCTCTATTGCAATAGAAAATTATAAGTTATTGCAACTAATTATTATTAATGTAATACTACTTTTAAGTTACTATTGCAATGGCTTTTAATTTGTAGATGTGATATTATGTCTGGTACTACTATACTAATTTTGTTGTATTGACATTTGATGTAATAAACTTATTTTGGTGTAGTGCCTAAAAAAGAAAAACCAAAGCCAAATATTTCTCATCCACACTTTAAGAAAGTGCATTCTAAATCAAATAAAAATTTAGAGCCTTGGGAGCAGAGAAAAACACTTACCCAAGAGCATAAGAGCGGAGACTTGATTCGTGTAGAAAAGAAAAGAGAACACGAATTGAGATAAAGAATTGGGATTGGGTGCAAAATCTGAAAAAAGATTGAGATTTTGATTTTTTTTTTTTTTTGGGCAGAAGTGGGTTTTGGGTTCAAATGTTTAAAATATGAGAGAGAGAGAGAGAGAGAGAGAGAGATGACTGAGTGTTTTGTTTGAGAATTATTGCTTGAAGACTAGCCATAGATTCTTTGCTAGAATTGTACCATCACAATAAACCGAAAAGGAACAAATCTTTATTCTCTGTTACTTTAGCAATGGACCTACCTAGTTGAATTATATATGAGTTTTTTTTTTTTTTGGGTGGGTCACAACTTATATGTTCAACATGCTTACTATGGTGTTTCTAACTAGTTCAAATGATAAACAGTAAACCCATCTGGGTGTTCATCAAACCCTAGAATAATAAAAAGTTTTGGAATCATTGATTCCATCAAACCCTGAAATAATAAAAATCCTTTACAATCATTGATTCCATCTAACCCTAGAACAATGAAAAGAGTGCAAAGAAAAAGAACATACCCAAGAGTGTGAGAGCAAAGAGTACACAGGGAAGAAGCAACAAGCACTGTCGAGAGACAGCATGAGAGAGATTGAGAAGCATCGTTGAGAGAGAGCAATGACGACACTAACGAGAGAGAGTTAGGATCAAAGAGAGACTAAATTCTTGATTTTTGCATAATCCCTAACTATTATAAATAAAAATAGAAACTTTCAAGATTTAGATCATCGTACCTTACAAAATTTCCAATATTGATAGAGAGCACGAAGTAAGATTTGATGGAAAATATTGCTATTTCGAGTTCAGGTGTTCAATGTGCAAAATTTGAAACGGTGAAAGAGGGGATGGAATCACTGTTTCTATTTGTTTTGTTTGGACACGGATGATCAATATATATTCTAAATTATTTGTATTTTTTCTTTAAAAAAATAAAACACAGTAGTTGAATTTTGATTATTATTAAGTTTTCATTCTATTATTTATTTAATAAATTTGAAGGTGCTTCATTATTTGCCTATCTAACAAATCTATTGTACCAAAAATTAATCACAAACAGAAAACCAAATAAATATGCCACACAAACCACACCAAAAATAAATGTAAATATAGTTTAAAGTAAAAGAATATTTCTTAAAAAAGAGAGAAGTTAACATACAAAATTTATTGTGTTAGGTAAAAAAAAAAACGTTATTTACTATTTAGGGGATGTGGCTTACATCCACTACCCATTACCTTGCATTTAGAAAAAAGAAATTGTTTTTTATACAATCTGTGGGGACAATTTTTTGCTTCAAGGCCAAGGGCTAGACCATGTTATAACCTAGGCAATTTTGTTGTCCCACATGGGAAAGAAATGCTTCCTCTTCACACCTTATAAGGGATGAGCAAGTGGATGAAGAGTACCACTAGCTTGGTTAACCAAACTAGCGGTACTCTAACTCCATTGGCTCATGCCTTATAAGGTAGAAAGAGGAAGGCAATTCTTCCAATGTGGGACTCTTTCCATTAAACCATACTAGGATTCTGCCAAGATGACACTCCTCCTCGAACCTTTGCCAGGCAATCCTAATAGGATTTTATTCCTTTACCGACTATCATGCAAGCAATTATTTGTCCTCGAACTAATTATGTCCTTGGATTAGGCCCCTGGCCCAATACATGTGTAGAGACGTACTCCTGGGCTTTTCTCCCCCCACAACTACAAAATTGAATTTAATTTTAATTAATGTATTTTCTTTAAAAAATAATTAAAGCACTACATAAAATGAAGAATTTTTAACCAACATATCATTTACTTCATACTATTTTAAAAACCAAAATAAAAACAAAATCAGTGCAAAGCACGGCCCTATATCAAGTATATATACACAGACCTCATGTTAGAGAGTATGAGGTTATACCATGTGGTGCATTTCTTAATGTTCTCTTTATTTAGGCTTCTAAATCAACAAAGTTTACATTTATATCAAAGTATTATCTTATTAAATTAACCAATAAAGCAAATGCATATATTATTTGTCTATAGTTGTGCATTAATTATTTATATTAAATGAATTTATATGATTACTTTTATAAACTCTATATAAGAGATAATTTTTAGTTGGAATAATAATAATAATAAATTTGGAATATGACATTCCTCTTTCCATTAAACCATACTAGTTGAATTCCTGTACATCGACTTATTATAAGTTTTCTCCAATATTTCAATAAATTTTACCAAGAATCTTGTAGACTAATTGGTTGGCAGCTCAATTTCCAATAGAGACATTCATTATTCAAATCCCCCACTCCCAACTATTGATGTATAAAAAAAAAAAATTCAATAAATTTCCTTGAAAAAAATTGTATTCTTTAGTTATTTTTATAAGCAAAATAGAAAGACACTAAGAGTAATGTAGTGATTTGATCACACTACATAAATGTATTCACAAATTGAAAATTGCATGCTATAGTGGTTAATATAGATAAGCATGTTTCATGCCTACTAAAAAAAAAAAAATGCAAAAACAACTAAATTTGAGTAAGAATATCATATTTCAAATCCTTTATTTCCCACATAACAAAAAATTGTTTCTCATATAAATCTTATAAAAATGATATTAAAATTTCATTATGCCATAACAAAATAAACATATTTATTCTATTAATAATCTTTCTAATTAAATAGAATAAATACTACAATGTTAGTCCCCCCCCCCCCCAACACACGTGTGTGTGTGTGTGTGTGTGTGTCTATATATATATATATATATTACATGTGATTGAAAGAAGTTAGGAACTTTATAAGATTAAGATTAATTTTAATGAATTCACAAATATTTAATTTTTTTATGGCTTTTTTGTCAATTGTTGTCAAAACAACTAAACATGAGTAAGAATGTCATATTCTAAATTTATTATTATTATTATTCCAACTAAAAATTATCTCTTATATAGAGTTTATAAAAGTAATCATATAAATTCATTTAATATAAATAATTAATGCACAACTATAGACAAATAATATATGCATTTGCTTTATTGGTTAATTTAATAAGATAACTCTTTGATATAAATGTAAACTTTGTTGATTTAGAAGCCTAAATAAAGAGAACATTAAGAAATGCACCACATGGTATAACCTCATACTCTCTAACATGAGGTCTGTGTATATATACTTGATATAGGGCCGTGCTTTGCACTGATTTTGTTTTTATTTTGGTTTTTAAAATAGTATGAAGTAAATGATATGTTGGTTAAAAATTCTTCATTTTATGTAGTGCTTTAATTATTTTTTAAAGAAAATACATTAATTAAAATTAAATTCAATTTTGTAGTTGGGGGGGAGAAAAGCCCAGGAGTACGTCTCTACACATGTATTGGGCCAGGGGCCTAATCCGAGGACATAATTAGTCCGAGGACAAATAATTGCTTGCATGATAGTCGGTAAAGGAATAAAATCCTATTAGGATTGCCTGGCAAAGGTCCGAGGAGGAGTGTCATCTTGGCAGAATAAAGCCGAGGTAAAAGGAAATGTACTACCGTCGAGAGCAACATTCCAAACCGATCCATGGATAAGGATAAACATCAAGAAGGGACGTGACAAAAGAAAGCTACAAATATCTTAGGAAAAGCTGCTACCACCGCATTAAATATACCACAGCTAACTCTCTGGCCGCATTAATGATGAAGTGATCCTGAATAGTAATTCTCAGCCTTCCAACTATTACCCAAAGACTTTAGGGAGGTGCTGATGGAACAAGAACCAACCCCAGAGATCTGACTTGCACGTGGAGGGTGGGGACGCTAGGGAAAGATAGTATAAAATGGAATGGAGATCCTAAGAGAAAGGGATCGGAAATTTGTAAGAGAAAGCACTGTAACAACTTGAACCATATTTGTAGCCATTTTCAATCAATATATACTACAACATACCTTCTCGGATCGTGCCGAGGACAAATTTACTTAGATAACTCCAGTCCATTTCTGTTTGATTATCTTTTAAAATCTATTCTAACTGTTATCTCATTCATTGGAGCCTAGTTTTCCAACCCACTCTCTACAAATTCATTGTATTGGGCTTATTGGGCTTGGATCCAATCATACCTTGGGCCTAAAGATCTAAAACACGTCCTTACAGTAGTTATTATCAATGGTTTTAATAATGCCAATCAAATAATACAATAAAATATTTTATGATAAAAATTTATCAATTTTATGGAATATATATACATAAAATAAAATTCATTAAACACATGAGATATATCTAAAGCAGTAAAGGAATGATTCATGCAAGTGCAAGTGCATGGTAGTTAATTCTAAATTTCATGTCAATTTTAATTGAATGAAATACCTACAGAAGTTTCTTTCAATAACATTTGTTGATTTTCATATTCAATTATTTTTTTAGTTTAATTATTGATATATCATACAATCTTTTTGTATGATTTTTCATGTGAATTTTGATATATATATATATACATGTGTGTGTTATTTCTATGAATAATATATATGATTTTAAAAATATTAATTAACCACAAAAGAGTGCGTGTTAAAATGGCTAAATGCCATTATCTAAAAGAATTAATTTAGAATAAAATGAAGGGATTTTGTTATGTGATTATATATAATATATATATTATTTTCTCATCATTGTTTAATGTAAGATTTCCCTTACTCTTGTATTCTCAACAATCTCCTCCTCACGTGTAAGTTTTTGTCACCAGTGGAAAACAAGTCCTACTAGCTCCCACAACCTAATGGGCTTTTACTAGTACCAACACGTCATTCATAGGCCTCTCATGCACCGTTCACTGGAATCACGAGTCAATCTTGTAAGCTCATCCCATTCATATCCATTGGAACCATGCTCTTCACTATGATCTAGCATTGTTGACAATACTTCTTTCTTGGGCCTTTTTTTCAGAATCGTTTGTGTAGGCTAGAGTTGTCCAACAAAACCGCAGACTCGACCCACCCGTTTAAACTGACCGGACCCTGATCCATCTGCCACCCAATCCAACTACCTGGTGGTTGACGGCGGGTCCCTACCATCCCAAACTGATTCTAGCAAGTCAAGCGGTAGGTCTTCCCTTCCAAAACCCAATCCACCTAACCCGACTGTGATATATAAGCCTCAATACTTACTTAGTTTATGGTCTCTTCAGTTCAGACTTTTCACCCTTTAATTTCTCAATTCCATGGATCTCTCTCATTTTCTTGATCTCTCAACAGCCAATGCCTTTAGTTCAAAATCTTCAGATGTTCGATTCTCCACCATCGCCGATTTGCGATTCTCCTCCCTCATAGACTCACTGATTCACCTCCAGATTTGCGATTCTCTCTCTCAGGTTTGATTTTCAGTCATTCTCTCTCTCTATTTGTTCATTTCAATCTCTCGTACAGTTAAGATACGCTATCATCTCTCTTTCTATTTCTATTTGTGTTCTATGGATTTGTGGTCTGCTAGTGTTTAGGTTTGTAGATATGTTCTTCAGTGTAGATTTGTTCTTCAGATTTGTGATTTATGTACCAAGTTTGGTCTTTGAACTCAGTCTTTCAATTAAATTTGAATTCAACTGTTGTCCACCTAAACCTGATCCGACTCGACCCATGGTTTTTTGTGATAAGCGACGGTCTTCCATCCTGCAAACTAATGGGATCAGGTCAATTCTGGGTTGAGCCCAAACTTGAACCAACTGGACCCGTGGACACCCGTAGACTGTAGGCCTTTAGGCTTTGCTTTGTCCTTGTTAGGAAAGGGGCACTGAACACCTCGCCACATATAAGGTCCGTTTGGATACAATTTATTGTTGTTGAAAACATTGTAGTAAAATAATTTTTAAATGTATGAATAGTATCGTGGGATCCATTTTTAATATTTTTAATACGTAAACAGTGCATGAACAAAACAGTGTACGCACTGTTCATACACAGTACTTTTTGTCTCTCAAAAGTCAATAACTCCGACGTAAAAAAACACACACAAAAAAAAAAAAAAAAAAAAAAATTGAAAACGCAGGAAACACAATGCAACATTAAGCGGAAAGAATTGCTATCCAAACTGATACATAATAACACTGCTTAGAAAGTTAATCCAACAAAAGGTTGCCACGTTATGTTTCTACAATAAAAGAATAGTGACTACTACACTTAATAACCATCCTAATAAAGCCCAAAATGAACTGAATATTTATTTGAAGGGGAGAAAAAGACAAACCAAAAAACTTACCATGGTTTGAGACTAACCGCCATATGTGAAGAAGCTGCTTGAGACTAGAATAAGCCTCTGGAATTGCACTAGTAAATCCAAAGCAGAGAGATCAGCCTGTGACTCTGTATTTTATCAGCACAATTTATTTAGCATTCCAAATCACAATCAGATTTTTTCGTTTGTACTAGTGTATTATGTTGTATATCTAGGTTGTAAAATTCTATATATATATATATATATATATTGTGGAAATTACAGAATTGCCCTTATTCTAGTAGAACTTAATTAAAATTTAAAACTGATCCAGCAGCTAATAAACAATAAAATAAGACTTGATTCAACTTTAAAATGGTTAAACAAGATCCCAAGAGAGCTGTCCATATCCAAAACATCCCAAATTAACGCTTGAGCACTGCACATATCCTTTTTCACGCCCCTTATAGGTCTTTAAATTGGGCTGCCACTTACGTTATAATTAGCAAGTAAAAAGTATACAAGATATAATTAGTACAAGCAAAATAAGCAGCAAGAGATAATACAAAGTGGGTACAAATTTTATAACAGTAATGAGATGACACCCATCGTAAAATTTAGTCACTCTTTATGAAAGGATCCACTACAAATAGGATGATAGCATCATGACAACAATCCAAAAAGAAAGAGCATCCAAATTACAATGTCAATGAGACATTCTTATTTAAAATGTAAATTTGAACTCTTGGAGACTTTCAGGCTGAGTTTATGTCATCAATGGTCAGAGTGTCAAATAGGAATAATGCTGGAGGCACCTAATATAAGAAGAATCACACAATTAAATTATCATCATTAACATTGTTGGGCTTTGTGGAGCCTAATTATGTTTGATTCGGTTGACAACTTGACCCGACCTGAATAATATTGCGTGGTTTTTAATGGGAGATTTTTTGAGACTTTTTTGGCCCGTTTTGTAGCCCATTGTGAATTCTGTGCGCAAGATGTATAAAACGTTGCTTTGGTGATTAGGGTTTGTTGTTATAGTTTTTGAGTGAGAGAAAAAACTGTACTACTGTACTTTATATTTTTCTTTGATAATAGTGAAATCCCTGCAACTCCGTGGACGTAGGCAAATTGCCGAACCATGTAAATATTGTCTTGTGTGTGTGATTATTTTTCTCTATTTTTTTTTTTGTTTCTCACAGGTTGGGAATTTCGAGTTAATTTCCTACAAACATGTCTTTTTTCCTGATTTCATTGCAAAACATATATTAGTGGTCATACAGTGTAGGAACACATGGAGAAACAAAGAGGTGCATCATAAGGGTTGTTGGGAAACTTTAACGCGCAATTTGGCATGTGGAAGGATAGATTTTGCAGGTACAGACACAGTAATAGGAGTTACCAGCTAAGAATTTCCCCATATTTCATAGTTGGCTAGCCATTTTCAATACCCACATCTGCATGTTAATGGAATTGCTAGATTGTAACTAGACAACTTGACCATCACTTGGGTAGAAGGCTAGGAAATCCACAGGCAACTGGAGGGTGGAGCACCTTCACTATTTTAAAAAGCCTGGAGTATTCTAAAAGACTAAAACTATGTCCATGAAGTAAACTTCGTGTATAATGTGAAAAGCAATATGAAGAAAACAGAGTAGAAAGCAAAGAAGAAAGCAAAGAAGAGATAAGAAATTTATGAACTAAAATCTGAGTTTCTTGATTTCATTTCTTCACTGAATCCAGTACATATACCCAACTTATTCCGTAAAGATTGGGATCACTGTAACTAACTGTAGCTTGACTCATCAGATGCTTACACATGGACTTACAACCATAACTGACTTCAACATTACATTTAAGCATAAGCTACATACAGTTTTAGACTCTAAATCTACTCTACTGTAGGTCGTTTTCCTTCTGCCTTGTCATATGCCTCAGCCTTATCAGATGTTATGTCACCTGCCTTTACATCCCCCCTCAAACTGAGGGGAGGAAGACCCATCAGTTTGTATGCAAGATCTATAAACTGAGGGGAAGACAAACCCTTAGTAAAAATATCAGCTAACTGATCATGTGTGGAAATAAAATTGATCTGCAAGTCCCTATTAAGAACCTTCTCCCTGATAAAATGATAGTCCACTTCAATATGCTTGGTTCTAGCATGAAAAATAGGATTGGAAGCTAAAGCCAAAGCAGATACATTATCACACCAAAGCATCGGAGGGAGAGATAAGTAGACCCCCAAATCCTTAAGAATCATCCTTATTCAACACAGTTCAGCAGCTGTAGAAGCCAAGGCTCTATACTCAGCCTCTGTTGAAGACCTAGCCACAGTCAATTGCTTCTTGGCAGACCAAGTAATTGGAGAATTCCCTAGAAATACCACCATGCCAGTAATGGACCTATGATCAAGAGGATCACCTGCCCAATCAGCATCACAATAAGCAGACAGAGCTAATGGACCAGGTTGAAAATGAACTTCATGATGCAAGGTACCCTTGATATATCTAAGGATCCTTTTGGCGGCCATCAAGTGATGTTGGGTAGGTTGACTCATAAATTGGCAAACTTGTTGAATTGAATAAGACAAATCAGGTCTTGTGAATGTTAAGTATTGCAAAGCCCCAACCATACTCCTATAAACAGTAGGATCTGGAATTAAAAGGCTAACTTGAGAGCTAACATGCACTGTGGGAGAACAAGGAGTGAGACAAGGTTTGCAATCCAACATATTGAACTTGGTAAGCAACTCAGAAGCATATTTAGACTGGTGCACAAAAAGACCTTGAGAAGTATACTCAATTTGAAGACCAAGAAAGTACTTCAGAGGGCCAAGATCCTTCAAGTCAAAAGCAGCCCCAAGTCTGGAAACAATATGAGCAATAAAGGAAGTACTATTCCCAGTGATAATGATATCATCAACATATAGCAGTAGATAAACCACAAATGAGTCATGATGAAGGGTAAACAAGTTGGAATCAGCATCAGAGGCCTGAAAACCAATGTGCAATAGTTCAGAGGTGAAGCTGTCAAACCAGGCCCTTGGTGCCTGTTTTAAACCATAAATGGCCTTATGAAGAAGACACACATGATCAGGGTGCACAGCATCAACATAGCCAGGGGGCTGAGACATGAACACTTCCTCTTGCAAAATGCCATGAAGAAAAGCATTGGACACATCCAATTGCTTCAAAGACCAATGATTCTGCACAGCCAAGGCTAAAATGATTCTCACAGTAGCTGGTTTGACAACAGGGCTGAATGTCTCTCCATAATCTAAACCATATTGTTGCAAAAACCCTTTGGCAACCAAGCATGCCTTGTATCTAGCAACAGCACCATCACTGCCTCTTTTAATCTTGTACACCCATTTGCAATGAACCACATTCTTACCAGGTGGAAGGGGGACTAAAGACCAAGTGTGTTGCTTCTGAAGTGAATGAAACTCAGAATCCATTGCTTCAATCCAATGAGGAAATTGTGAAGCAACATTAAAACTTGGTGGTTCTACCTGAAAATAGTCCCTTACAATGGCAAAGGCTTTGGGCTTGAATATGCCATGTTTGGATCTGGTAAGCATTGGATGATTATTATGGGAAGAAGAAGAATCAGACTGAAGGACAGAATTATTGGACTCAGAAAAGGCAGATTGGGATGGAACAATACTAGAGTTAGGCACAAAAGCAGATGAGGGAGGAAGGACAGCATCTGTAGAGACATTGGAAGCTTTATCAGACCTAGGGATAGTAGAAGAAGGATTAATAAATGAGGGAAGGACATCAGAAAGGGCAGATAAAGGAGTAGTAGGAGAAGTGGGTAAAAGAGTTGATAACCAAAGGTCAAAAGAAAGGCTGTCAGAACCAGCAAAGCAGGAAGGAGCAGATAAAGATGCAGGAAGAGTAGGAAAGACTGATTCATGAAATATGACATATGAAGTGATATACACTTTCTGTGACTGAGGGTCATAACAAATGTAACCCTTGGATAAAGGAGGATATCCTAGGAAAATACACTGAATAGACTTTGGTTGAAGCTTGTTGTCATTATAAGGTTTAAGAAAGGGAAAACAAGCACAGCCGAAGGAGCAGTATGGAATAGTTTTTCCCAAGGTGATTTGAAACCAAGAACAGATGAGGGAAGTCTATTAACTAGAAAAGTAGCAGTACTAAATGCATAACACCAAAAAGAAGAAGGAAGCTTAGATTGGTGAAGCATAGACAAACCACTCTCAACAATTTGTTTGTGTTTTCTTTCAGCTACCCCATTTTGTTGAGGGGAATATGGACATGAAAACTGATGTTGGATACCATTTTCTAGACAAAAGGACTTGAAATGATTACTAGTGTACTCACCCCCACCATCAGTCCTAAGAGTCTTGATGGTAGACCCAAACTGATTTTCTACAAGAGCTTTGAAATGCAGAAAAACAGTAAACACTTCAGATTTGTGCTTAAGCAGAAATAGCCAAGTAAATCTAGTAAAATCATCAATAAAAATGACATAGAATCTATAGCCAAGTACAGAAGTCACAGGAGCAGGGCCCCAAACATCACTGTGAACCAATTGTAAAGGAAAAGTACTTGACATGACATGTTTTGGAAAAGGAAACTTGTGCATCTTAGCACTTATACAATATGTACATTGTGAACAAATGTCATCATTAATAGAAATTTTGACAGTATTATTGAAAGAAGACAAGGCAGAGTGAAGAAGCTTGGAACAAGGGTGTCCAAGTCTTTGATGCCATAGCAAAGCTTGTGGAGAGACAGCACTATTTACAGATGATTGAAATGCAAGGGATGAAACAGGAGTGGAAACAGTAGATAGTTGAGAGGAAAGAGGGATTGGATAGACACCATCCTTACTCTGGCCTTGATAGAGAACCTTCCCCGTAGGTAAGTCCACAATTAAGAACTGAGTGGCATCAAAATAGCAATAAGCATTGTTTTGTAAGCAAAGTTTATGAACAGACAACAGATTGGAAGCCAAAGCAGGGACTCTAAGAATATTTTCTAAACGAAATTGATGAGAAGGTGTAAGAAGCTTACCATTTCCAATATGAGTCACAGGCAATTCTTGCCCATTGCCAACAGTAACAGACTCATTCCTTGAAGTGACCTGAGAATGTAAGGAAAACTGAGATAAATCTGGAGTCACATGGTCTGAGCATCCAGTATCAGTGAGCCAAGCAGAATTGGATGCTGAAGCAGAATTAGCAGTTGCTGAAG
This sequence comes from Quercus suber, assembly GCF_002906115.3. Lineage (NCBI taxonomy): Eukaryota > Viridiplantae > Streptophyta > Magnoliopsida > Fagales > Fagaceae > Quercus > Quercus suber. Next base: position 588,499 of record NW_027069878.1, read on the forward strand.
CTGTCATAGAACTAGCTGCCATAGAGGCTAGTTTAGCTAGAGCATGTCTACCTTGATAGGCAAAGTTCATACAATGATAGCAGTCTAAGGCTGTGTGTCCATTTTTACCACAAATTTGACAGGTAGGTCTGGAATTCTGAGATTGACCTTGAACCTGATGAAAACCAGAACTAGGTCCACCATGAAAAGCAATATGAAGAAAACAAAGTAGAGAGCAAAGAAGAAAGCAAAGAAGAGATAAGAAATTTATGAACTAAAATCTGAGTTTCTTGATTTCATTTCTTCACTGAATCCAGTACATATACCCAACTTATTCCGTAAAGATTGGGATCACTGTAACTAACTATAGCTTGACTCATCAGATGCTTACATGTGGACTTACAACCATAACTGACTTCAACATTACATTTAAGCATAAGCTACATACAGTTTTAGACTCTAAATCTACTCTACTGTAGGTCGTTTTCCTTCTGCCTTGTCATATGCCTCAGCCTTATCAGATGTTATGTCACCTGCCTTTACATAATGAACCATGTACCTGCATAACCGTACATAATCCTCGAGTTCCAAAATCATAATAAAAAAAATAAAAATCTGCTTCTAAGTACCAACAGAACTACTTCGATGCTGATGAAACTTAACCCAATGTGAAGCAAAAGAAAAAAACACATCTGTAGTGCATCATTTGATCAGAAAGTTGGAGGAATTCTGTTGCTTTAATGAGTGAAAATTGAGCATTCACAATCAAAGAAAAATACATCCAAAACACACGGCCAAATCTTAACTAGAAAGCAAAATCAATGCAGAATACTGTATCACACATTAAAGAAAAACTAAGGAGATGTTCCATCAAAAGCTCTATCACCATGCGGTGGACTAGGTATCTCTAGTTTCTCTGCATAAGGAACATAAAATATTATATTGGTTTATAACTTGATAACAACCTACTGAACCTTAACTCTTAACTTCGAACTGAATCCAACATTGTTGGAGGAATCATCAACAAATACTAATAATTATTCTTTCAAGGATTAGGTTGAATTAGCAAAATGACACAAATAGATCATAAGTAGGGCACATTCACAGCATGAAATCTAGTACAGACCTTTCTTTCCAACTTCATTATATACAGTTTGTTTGAAAAAGGAAATGATTTGATGAGACTTGCCTCCTCCTTTTAGCCTTCTTAAGTACAGCTCGCCACAAGGTTTTTCAGTCTTCCAAGACAGGTCGGGAATGCTTTCAGTCAAGCTGACAAGCATCAGTTTTTGTATCTGCACGTTGTCAATCAAAATTGCGGTGATGTGAGCCCAATTGTTCTTGGCGCATATTACATAGACACAGGATTGCCTTGCAATTCTGATCACAGTACCATCATGGTAAAAGTGAATTATGTTACAGTCAGGGACGAGGGTATGTATCTTCAAAATTCTGAAAGTTCTTTAAGGATAAAGATCAAACAAATTCTTAATTGTTTTTAAACTGTTTTTTGATTGCTAGATTTCACACGCAACTAGTGGATCTTGAACTAGTGACCTAGCCCTCCATACAGCTCTTACAAGAGGAGGTAATAAAATTTGAGATAAAGCTCATCAGCAATTTATGTTCATTGACAGTTACCCTCATGAGTTTGAGAGTACTCACATGACCGGAGAAAGGCAATTTACAAAAGCTGTTAAAAGTGTTTGACAAAGCAACCGAGTAGCTGAAAAGGAAATTGGATTTCTGACATGCAAATCTAGTCTCACGTCATACTAAAGTGGGACGGGTGAGGATTGTTACAAAATATTAGGATAATATCATATTACATGGTATATGATATGATATGATTTACAATGCATATATCCTAAATTATAACATTCCAGGTTTAACACTCTAAATTAACCTCTAGTTGGGATGTTGTAAGCTTGCACTGAACACTACCATAAAAGCACTATCAACAGACCTTCAAACAAAATTATTTTGATAAAGCAACACTTCAGCAAAATGTATATTATCATTAGTAAATATAGAGCACATTACAAGATTTGCAGTTCATCCCATTGCAATACATTGTCAATGTAACAGGCACTACTAAAGGGGACCATTGTTAATGCAAGACACATCCAAGCTCCAACATCCCGGAAGCATGTTTGATAAACCCCAAGACAGAACCAAAATTTCAGTGCATTCACTCATGTAGGGAAAAGAGGCTCATAAATAGCCCACAGCCAACACATTAAGAAATACACTGGTCAGTTGTAATTAAATTTAGACAATACTAACAATACAATAATGATGATGACGATGATAAAATATATCAAATCCGGCACCGGCTTGTTAAAGCGTAAACATAAGGAAGGAAAAACTCATGAAGCAAAATTTTAAGAGCTCAGCACGAAGAAACTATACTCAGTGAGATATTCTATGTCCAAAAAGTCAAAAACAGGGGAAAATAATAAGCCCAATATTACACATTTAAAGCAAGAAGAGTGAGAAAAAGCAACCTAAAGCCTAAGGAAAAAGCATCATGGGTAGTTCGTTGTTTGTTGTGCTTGAAATGGACCAGAAACTGTTATGAACTAACAGTACTCATCCAAACGGAAAGCTCCAGCGTGACACTACATAAATTCAGAAAAAGCAACATATTTTTTCTTTCTTTTTTCTATTTGTTTAATAAGTAAAAAAGCAAAAGAAATTCTAATAATAAATTACAGTATATAATATAATCTAAATTCAAAATGCAGGGAATCATTATATATCAATATTGCTTGAAGATTATCCATAAAGAATGCACCATGCAAAGCATACCTGGAGCAAAATGGCCTCAGATTGCTTCCTTCGGTCCTTCCCAACTCCTAATGTCTAAGTGCATAAAAAGCCTCTTGCTTCTTTTCACACATTTTAGCCAGCTAAAAACAAAACCAACATAAAAGCAAGAGCAACAAAACACATAATTCACATTTACCAACTACAAAATGAGAAAGGTAAAGTAAATAAAGTTCAAAAGTCTTGACTCCAACCAAAATTCAAAAGTGAAGCTGTCAAGGCTCTTCTTGAACACCTGTGCAGGAATCATGTGATTATCCTCAACCATGTCCTTTGTTTCAAATGAAAATTCATCCATCTACACCCAAAAAATCCACTCAATTACATGAAACATATCAGGTAACCTTAAACAAAAAATATCAATAACTAAAAATTCAGTCAAAGTGACAACGTATAAGATACCATCTGTTTCTAGCCATATCGATGCCACAATCAAAGATCAACACAAAGATTCAGCAGTTACTCTAAGTTTGTAGTACATTACCAAGCAAGGATATATAGCACATAATGTACTTAAAATAAAAGACAAAAGAAACCAAAAACGCTATTTTTTTTTTAATTTTTGAAAGGTAAGAACCAAAAACAGTATAGATACAAGAAAACTTCAAAATATGTGTAATATAAGTATCACGTACGCCACACATGAATATTAAGAGAGATAAAGCATACACTCAATTGCTATAGAATTCATATTGGTAGCGAATTATGTCAAACCATAATTTCACTATATTTAAGAATTAGCTATAATTGAAAAGGAAAAAGAAAGCATTCAAATTTTTGGCCTTCCATGGCTGTCATACTACATGATATATCACCTTCATTTCTTAATATATAGCTCAAGTTTTTTGGACAATTGGTAATTTACCATTTAATCTAACACTACAAAAGCAATGCACTACTTCCCACAATCCAAACAATGATTTTGAGTATCTAAACTTCAATTTTCTAGATATGACAACCTTCAACTTTATGATAACTGCTTCCTTGTAATCTAAAACAGAAAACAGCCGTTATGGATATGGAGGAAATGGGATGGAAACAAGATAAACAATTAAAAAGCCTTCAAATAATCACTGAAGTCCTTATAAATGTAGAGCCAATAGTTTTCATAAAATGCTCTTAGTTAGGGGATGGGGATTTAAAATTAAAATAAAAATCCCAATCCAAATGAGTTCTATAAGGATGTAATTTGAGTCCCTAGCCCAAATAATGAATGAACTTAAGTCCAAAAAACCCAATACAATGAATTTGTAGAGAGTGGGTTGGAAAACTGGACTTTAACGAGTTGGACAACAAATATAATGGATTTAGGTGACAAGAAAGGGAAGACAAACTGATTTAATCTAAAGAAAATTGTCATCGGCACAGTTTGAGGAAATCAATTCCTATATATTTCTTTCAAGTTTGATTACAAAGTCAGTTCTCGATAGCTACAATATTTTTCTTTTAGTTTCTCGATTCCCCTTTGGCGTGGAGGGTCTCTTCCATTATATAGTTCTGTTTAGACAATCTTTGCCCTTCACTTGTTGATCATCCAAGCTACTACTTGAGTGTTTGTCCCATCGGACACCCTTTCAGGCCCTCTGTGCGTTGAGGTAGCCAATGCAGCACTGTTCATGGGTCTTCTCCACATTAATGCAGCTAGAAAGTTAGCTGCAAAGTATTCAATGCGGTGGTAGCAGCCTTCTCCTTAGATATTTTAAAACTCCCCCCGTCCTATGTTTTTGTAATGCTTATCCATACCAACAGAATTTCTTGGAATGTCCCCCTGAGCAGCAGACCACTCCTTCAGATCTTGGCTTTGGTTAGCTGAAAAGGCATTCATCCTCAGACCACCCTTCTGGATGACCTTAACAGGACTTCACCTCTTTACTTACAAACACAGATCCTTATGAAAGTGTTTATCTGTCCTTGAATTGTTTAACATCCTCGGGTTGGGCCCCTAGCCCAATATATATATATATATATATATAAATATGGCCTCCTGGGCCTAACACCCCTACAAGTTTTGTAAGGTACCATAGAAGAAAGAAAAATTAAAAGACTAAATAAATAACAATGACTAGAATTCAGTTGACAAATTTCAGACTTCTTGACACAAATTGGAATGTTGTTGTAGTATCAAATCAATCTCAGTGACAAAAGATCAAGAGGGCATTCAAACTTTAATGGGAGGGGAGAAACTAAATTCTAGTTAGTTACTAGTCAAGTAAGTGAGATTGCATGAGGACTGGCTTTTTTCACTTGCAAGTTAGTTACCAGACAAGTGGATAAGATTCAATGGTTTAAAAACTAGACCGGTCAAAGAACTAAAAGAAAAGAAGGATTTGGTTCCCCATTTTTACTGGTTGAAATCGCGGTTATTACAATTAAAATGCCATTTTATGTGAATTTTACCTAATCGGATTAGGGTCTGATTCCCGATTAAACAGGCTAGTACGGTTCGATTTTTAAAACTATGCCATAGTTGTCTTGAGAGTTAAGACAAAAGGATTCACTTTTAACAAACGATTACATAAATCAATAATTCCTTCTATAAAACTTGAAGTCACATTACAAATCCAACCCATCTAACTCTCAACTGTGTTTAAGATGCTAGTTCAACACACATTGAAAATGATACAATACAATGCAAGTAAATGTTTTTTAATTAAGTCACACATGCACCTCATGGGCCTTGAACCCACAACCTTACTCTCCAGTCTCCATCCTATTATCAAGTTTGGAGGAAGCGCCTTTTGAGATAGAGCTCATTGGCAACACAATGCAATAAACATTAAAATATCAAATGTGTAGTATATTTGTTCTCATGTATATACATCCTAATAGATATTTAGTGCCAAAAAAAAAAAAAGAAGACCACCAGCGAGTGTGGTGCAGTAGTAGGAAGCTCTCAATAAGACTCATCACTTCGAATCAAGTGTCAAGAGGTCGTGGGTTTGAGGACTAAATGCTGACCCATGCTCTATAATATGTAGAAATCGTGGTAATTGGGTTGAGTAGTGGCAATGAACCCAGGGACGTGGGGTGATGATTACACATGTAAGCCCATTTTTTTTTTTCTTTTCTCAAAAAAAAAAAAATCATTTTTTTAGTATAAAAAAATTAAAATGTAATATATGTCTAATGATACCAATTCTTTAAACTATACTTCATTTTGATACATACCAAATTGTAGTGATCCATTTTTCCCTGGTGTAGCATGGCAACAAGCAATTTCATGATCATTTTAATTGATAGGTAACTTCTTACTAATCAAAAAACTATATGTAGATCACAGTATTCTAATAAATGAGTAACGTCCTTAGACACTATAATTTGCATAAACTGACTTTTTATTAATTGATTGGCTTTCTTTTGCTTTTTGTTTTTAAAAAAAATTATATTTTAATAACATGAGTTGGTTTACAGTATGGAATTGAATTCTGCACTGATGAAATAATAATATTCTTCTTTGCATATGCAAACAACCACAAGCTTTTGGCACTCTATATGATACATAAAGAGATTTTATTCACATTATTTTGGAACTATAAATTGTTCATTATTCCATTTTAATGCTGTTTTTCATTGCATTTTTACTACTTTTGAAATCAATATTTATGTTTGAAATTAGTCTGGCTACTGTCATCTATATATTCTTTGACCCTTGTGTTTCATGAACTATTGTCAGTCAATCGAAAAGGGATGAAATATATCCTCCATGATTATACCAGTGATTAGTATTAAATGATTAATGAAAAAAAATTAAACATTTATAGTTATACCAGCTCATTATAACTTTCAATTGTATTGCTACACCCCACCAGAAAACTTTCAATATATTTTACAAGTCCAAAGATGCAACATTTTGAAGACCATGCGTCTTTAAAAATTATAGCAACATAATCGTGCAAGAATCAGACCTTTCCATGCAGTGCATTTTCTAGAAATTTCTCCCATATGATAGCAAAAGGGAAGATCTTATACTGAATTGCAAAAGTATTCCTGTAATCAATATGTTCAAGATAAAATATCTATTCTCATCTTGCCAAGCAGAAATAAAGAAAACCACACCAATTCAAATTTAGACAATAGCACCTTAAGCGCACACACAAAAGAGGTTCTAAAACATTTAAGGTCAAAGAGATAGGCAAATATAATCAAAGGGACACACATAAAAGAAGAAATCCAATCAAAAAAATTAAATTGAAGAGTAAAAAAGAATATTACAATGTCATGGGGACGAAAGAAGATAATCTGAAAACGTAATATTGAGGTCAGCTGAGAGGTGATGCGCCAGGTTGAGGGGACACACTTGTGGTACCTTCTTCATTCATAACAATGAGAGATTTTCATCCTACTGTCACAACAGGAACTCTGTGACGAGATTGATATTCTAATTTACCCTTGTTAGTCCCATAAAAAAAAAATCAGACTGATATCTACGCACCGGAGTATGCTCAACATACAATCAAATGATTGTGTATCAATCAGTGGCATAGTCAATGATATAAAATCTTGAAAAAATTGAATGAAACTGGCATAAGATCCTTCAGTTTCTCAATGATGTGCACAAAAGCATACAAAAGCTTAGAGAATTTGTATATCAAATTGAAGAGATATAGAGAGAGTATAAAGGAATGGAAGTACATGGAATGATCCCATAATATTACTATAAGTAATAATGAGATGGAAGGTGCAGTCATGAATTAAGACCCATTGAGTGCATCTGTGCATGTTTAACTTACTAATGGTATTACGAGTAAAGAACAAGCTTTATAATGATAATGATCAAATGTGAACTTCATTTTCCATTATTTTTCCAAATGAAAGGCGTTTTACTATAAATTAATAACTAAATACAGAAAAGCTGCCTCAAAAAATAATCCAACCAACAAAATTTGGTGGCTCTAGGAATATTTTTCAGAGTGGTCATTATTGACCAAAATTTAATAAAAAAATAACTTCATATGTTGACCAAAACACACACACACATACAAATACATAAAATTTTACAATTTTCTTCTACAAATTTTCTTATTTTGAAATTTTTGCATGATAGCCTCATTAATAATGTTACAAGTTATATCTCTTTCAGAATTTTAGTTAAATAAAAAATTTATTGAAATTGTTTTTTTTTTTTTTTTGTGTAATGATTTAATATATTGTTAAGGGCCGGGCTAAAATTTAAAAAACAAAATTTGTCTACAAACTTAGTTGTAGCCTAAGACTATAACTCTCACTAAACGAATTAACATAGCTACATATTTTAAAATTTTAACCATTAAATTGCATGTTCTTTATGTTCTTAAAATACATGTCAAATTTCATGTTAATTGGATGTTATTTATTATTTGATTCATAAACTTAAATTTTTATGTAATTTAGACTACAAAAACTCAAAATTTAAAATTTGATTGATGACATAGCTATTGATCTTTGATCTTTTTGAAATTTTGCAAATATGAAAGATATAAGAAGAAATAGAATAAATTGGGTCAGGAGCTGGCGTAAAAGCTGTGTTTTACGCCAGCAAATCCTGACCTGCCACATCACCAAACTTTTTTTTTTCCAGCAAAAAAGATTAAGCCTTAAGCCCTTAACCCTCTCTCCCTCTATTTCGCTTCTCTCCTCACCCAATCTCGCCACCTCTGGATCAAACCCATGACCTCCATGGCCGGAGCTTCAAAGCTCAACAGTCAACACAAGCACCAACCTTTTTTTTTTCAGCAAAAAAGATTAAGCCTTAAGCCTCTCTCCCTCTCTTTCTCTTCTCTCCTCACCTGATCTCTTCATCTCTGAATCAAACCCACAATGTAATCAAAGCAAATGCTCAAGCAAATGCTCGATGTAATCAAAGTGACTTGCACCAGCTAGCCTAGACACCGTGTCTTCAAATGCAAAACGGTTTTCAATGACAAGCCGATTGTGTGCATTGGCCTTAAATAAATGGAACAACTTCTCAGGGTCCCGCTCATTCTTAAGTTTCACAAGAGCAGGTTCTTCTAATGGCTTTGGATTCTGAATGTAATTGGATACAGCTGCAGGGCTTTCAATTGATTAAATGGCAGCAACAACATGATAGAATCTGCTAATATATCACAGAGAGAGCATGTTCTAGAAATCTCCTTAGATTGAAAGATACACATCCATCAAAATCTAGACTTCATTCAATATTCTCAGGAAATATCCAATACCCTCAAAACAAATTGGAAATCCCAAAAATATTTAACACTCAATATCAAGATTCTAATGCAATATCCAATACCAACATTAGAACTTGCAGCCTCCAGAAACACTAACACCCAAAAAAATAAATCAACTTCTCTGATTTGGCTCAAAATGAAACACACCCAGATGCTGAAATCAACATTCAAGACACTAACTTGAGAAAATACTCAATACCCATGTAAGAAATTGAAGAAACCAAAAGCATAAACCCTAAAAAATGAAAGAATATGAAGCCGAAATAGGATTTTGCTCAAATTGAAACACACCCAAATGGTGAAATCAACATTCTAGGCAAAGCCTAGTTGGTAGAGAGAGCAAGGTGTGATCGAATCCTCACCTGGAATGGGGCGGCTGCCTCTTTAGCTGGATGGAGGAGTAAGAGAGAGAGAAAGAAGGTGGAGAGAAAGAGAGGGAGAGAGGCTTAAGGCTTAATCTTTTTTGTTGAAAAAAAAAAGGTTAATGCTTGTGTTGAGCTTTGAAGCTCCGGCCATGGAGGTCATGGGTTTGATCTAGAGATGGAGAGAGCGGGTGAGGAGAGAAGAGAAAGAGAGGGAGAGAGGGTTAAGGGCTTCAGGCTTAATCTCTTTTGCTTGAAAAAAAATTTTTGGTGACGTGGTGAGTCAGGATTGGCTGGCGTAAAACACAGCTTTTACGCCAACTCCTGACCCAATTTATTCTCAAGAAGAAAATGTAATCCAATGATGAATTTGTCACAATTCACACACACACACACACACACACACACACACATATATATATATATATTGAGTAGAGTTGTAGTCTTAGTCTGCAATCAAGTTTGTTGCCAAATTTTGTCCAAAAATTAATTATGTTAAGCCTAAAAAATTTTAGGTAGTCACAAATATTTATTAAGAAAAATAAAATTTTTAAAATTTATATATAATAATTAATTGTTTTGCTAAGTCAAGGTGGTCCTGTAACAACCCTGAACTCCATGTGGAGTCGCCAGTGCAACAAATTGATTAGAAAACTAAAAGAGGTGTTAGAATTAAAAATTCTAATTAATATGATCATCGAATGGCAGTTGGGAGAGCACCCCACTGTATCTATATCTACGAGTGAAATAAAAATTTTATTTCACCGATGCAAGATAAACATGTCCATTTTATGATACACAATATATTGCCATACCCAATCACCAAATGCTTACATGAATATAGTCACGTACAAGTAAGAGCATTCCCATCAAGGGAAGTAAAATTTTTAGCATATACCTCCTCAAAACCCAAAATTTTAACTTTTAACATCTCACTTTATAATACATCATACATCAAAGATTCTAATTTTTTACCACCGTATACCCTTGGTGCGATAGTCATTCCACAAGTATAAGTTCTTGTGGGATGTGGGGGGTAAGAGCCGAGGTTCAAGTCTCTAGGAGGAAGTTTCACACACATATATACTTAGATTAGGCTAGAATAGAATTTCTATTTTGTATAAAATAAAATAAATATTCTAATTTTTTTAGCACTTCATTTTAATATTGTTTTAGAGATCCACGCCAATGCCCATGCCGGTCAAATCCAAAACACCAAATCCATAACCCACACAACCACTACCGAAACAGAGAGGGAGGCAGAGACGTCGAGTAGAGGGAGAAGGAGAGAGCATAGAGATGGTTGGAGGCTCTCAGAGCAAGAATGAGAGACGGAAGAAAGACAAGGAAATGAGAAAGAAAAAAAAAAAAGAAGAAAAGAAAGCAGGCCCCACTAAATAAAAAAATAATATAAGTTTTACAATTGGTGAACAGTACGGTTTCAAATTTGAGATTGCACTATTCATCAATGCCAAATATTATGGCATTTACAACACTTGATGGAAGTGGTTTTTTAGAGTTTGATGTGTCAAATGCCAAATAGTTGGCATTTGACACACTTGATGGGAATGCTCTAAGGTGTAAAGTGCTTTCACATAAGAGGAGATTCTGTAGGCATGTCAGACTCAAAAGCATCATATATCCCTTGTTCGGCTTCATTTTGTTAATTTAACAAAGAGAGCATTAGTTACTGATAGCCACTCAAAGGAAAAATGCATAGCCAGGGACAGAACCAAGATTTAAACCTAGGGGGGCAAAGAATGAACTAAAAAAAATCTCAAGTGACATGATTTATTAAAAAAAAAATCATGGTAGACAAAATAATTGCACTTTATTATCATAAATATTTAAGTCAAGAAGGAAATAATATGAACCAAAAAAATTTGAAAGTTACAATATGATATTCTAACCTTTTTGAAGAAGAATAATAAAAAAAGAAGAGGACTTTGGATCTCTAGATTTTGGGTAATTGGAATTAATATTTTGATTTTATCATGTTGGCCAACTCACCAATATGATAAACCCATACTTTTGGATACAACTAAAAATCACACTAATGAAGTTTTCAAAACTTTGTTTGAGAATTTTAAAAAATTTGGATATTAATATTAAGAGTTGGCAATGCTACATCATCAATATTGACTTCTAAAAGAATTTTGCATTTTATCTTTTGAAAAAAAATTAAATATTGTAATTGACTTTTCCATAATTTATAAATCAATTAAAAAGTCATATAAATTATTGTCACCCTTGTAAGAAAAAAATTTTTTTTCTATGAAATTTTTTTAGTTATAAATTATTGAATTATGATATTGGCGATTTGTGGATTTTTTGTTGCATTGTATTTGGACTATGGAGGGGGCCACGGGCCCAAAGAAATAGTTAGATGGTTAGTTTCTTTTGGGCTACTTAGACCAACCCAAAAATAACCAAAGAGGGCCATCATCACACATCATTATCCACTAAATTCTTCGTATAGACTTAGTCATATAGATAATCACTTTATTAAAAAAAAAAACAAGATATATATACTTTAAAAACCTGGAAATAGAGTCACGTGAAATGAAATTGACACAATATAAATATAATAACAGGGCAAATTAATTAAACGCAATAATGACACTGCAAGGATGCAAAAAATTACACAATATATAACTAGTGCAACCAAAATAAGCAGTAAGAGATAACACAGAGTGGGTACAAATTTTATAAGCAGTAAGAGATAATACAGAGTGGGTACAAATTTTATAAGCGTCAAAAATAAAACTACATTGTAGCTTTTAGGAGGCTGGGTTTCTGTCATCAGCTTCATGTCCTTTGTTTCAAATGAAAATTCATCCATCTACACCAAAACAATCCACTCAATTACATAAAACATTTCAGGTAATCTCAAACACTAAACATCAATTACTAAAAATCTGGTCAAAGTGACTTTGTATAAGACACCATCTGTTTCTAGCCATATTGATGCTACAATCACAGATCAACACAAAGATTCAACAATTATTACCAAGCAAGGAATTAGGGAAGTTCAAAACCAGCACATAATGTAATTGAAACATGTGATAGGTAAGAACCAAAAACAGTTCTTCAAAATAATGGAATGGGGATTCATAATAAAGATACAATTTTGTTTTGTAAGCACTTTTGATGCTTCTCATAAATGTCTATAATTTCAAATATATATTTTCAACAATTTTTACTTATCAAGTTATTCAAGCAAGAGAATGTCTCAACTATTCACTTTTCAATTTGTTTGCATGTAGTTATATTCATCAATTGAGTTTGATTTGTGCACTGTAAAGTTTACAACAACGGTAGCGTTTGGTATATGGATCCACATTACACCTAGCATCCATATTACTGGAAATGTGATGTCTTACAATCTGAATACCCAAGAATGTAACTATTCCTATGTTTGGTTTAACTAAAATTCTAATAAGATTTTTAGGAATGTGATATTATAATGTTTGGTTTATCCTAAAAATCTTAAATAAATTATTTATTTTTCTCATACTATCCATAGATTTGTAAATCCAATATCAAGAGTTTTTTTTTTTTTTTTTTTTAATTTTATATCTTCCTCCAAATAAATAATGACAAACAAATGTAAACTATAAATTATGATAAATTCATTAAAACTGTAGTCTAACATTTCAAAATGACAAGTACAATAAAAAATAACTATTTCAATTCTTCTTCTTTATGAAAAATCTTGTTAATAAAGATAAATAATTTATTTTACTTTAGCATCTAACCAATTCCAAATAGGGGGATATAAAAATGGGAAAAATTAATTCTTAACCATAATTTTAAAAAGAACTTAATCCATAAGAAAACAACCTGACAGTGTTTAGGTATTTAAAATATTGATGATTTGTTTTATGTTTTGTCTCTATTGCTTAAATGATAAGGAAAAATGATTAAAATTGTCAATTTATAAAAAAATACGGGTATGTTTGGTAACAGTCCTTTTATCTTATTTTCTATTTCTAAAACAATTTTCTATTTTTGAGACTAAAGAACTTGTTGGCAACCCAAAATAGACATAAAACAAAAACTGTTCTCAAAATACAATTTGTAAAGGAAACTAAAAACATGCAAAATGTTGTTTTCAGTTTATAATTTTCAAAAGTCAATGAAAACATGCATTTAATTTATTAAATTTGTCTCATTTAATGAGTTAGTATTAAAGTTCAAATCCTATTAACAACATATTTTAGTATTTTCTTAAAAAAAACTATTTTTTTTTTTTAAATTTCAATTAACCAAATGTTTTTGAAAATAAAAAAATAAAAACTGTTATCAAACATAACCTACAATTTCCTTTAAACTTGGGAATCTGGATACAAACCTATTATAAAGGGAATCCACATTCCCATAGGGAGGGGATTAAGGGGGAATTCAGATATTCTTTGCATCTGATTCCCTAGTGTGATTTGCAACTAAACATGGGAATTTTTAAACATTTCTAGGATTCCTAAAACATTACTTTGTACCAAACGCCACATTAAATCAATAATGTCTTAAATTTTCTTTTTACTAAAATTAAAAAAGGGAAAAAAAAAAGGTCAAGTCAGGTCTTGGGTTAGTTATGTCAAGTCAGGTTTACCAATAAAAAATGGGACAAATTTATTAAATCAGGAGCATGTTTTCATTAGCTTTTGAAAACAACCTTTTGCCTATTTTCAATTTCTTTTATAAATTGAGTTTTTAGAACAATTTTTGTTTTCTGTTCATTTTGGGTTACCAAATAAGTTTTTTAGTCTCAAAAAAAGAAAAAAAAAAGTTTTTGGAAAAAATAATTATCAAATATACCCTTACATTTTTATTTTCCATAAAAAATTTATAAAAAAATTTATTAAACTAATGCCCTTATGGCATTCATTAACTTTCCCCATGAAAATAAATGGTGAATTAATCATGTGATGGCATATTTATACTTAAAATCGTATTTTACATCAAATAAATCTACAATGGGGTTAAGTGTCACATGCAAAGCTTCAAGGATACGTGTTGTACGGTTATCGGCCCATCATTGGAGGGCCCATGGGCTGTAGGTTGGATAATAGTTCCCCAGCAGGCCCAATCCATGATGCTTGGTGAATTGGGTCATGGATTGTTTAGTTCCCGGGGTTTGACGTTGCTCAAGGCCCACTCCGATGTATCTCGGTAATGCCTTGGGGGATATCACCACCAAACAACATCTGACGTCTATTGCAAGTCCCAAAAACTGACACAACTGTTTCCAAAGTGGTGCCCCTTTTTGTCAAAAATAATCCTAAAGGGCCCCACTTGTAAGAAAAATCCCCAAAAACAATCATTACTGACCCGCTAAGGAATGCTATAAATAGGAAGAGAATAGGAGAAGAAGGGTTTAGATACTGGAAGGTAAGGAACCAGAGAGTTAGAGAGGAAGAGAGAGAAACCCAGAGCAAACCACCTCGGGAAGAAGGTAGGCAATTGTATTACCGGTATAAACTTTCATTTTTAGGAGCTTCCCATTGTAGATTATCCATATACCCACTACAAGTAAATTGTGAGCCCAGCAAAATAGTTAGCCCATTAACTGAGATTCGAGCGTGCACACATGTTTTATAGAAAAACCATGTTTTATAGAAAAACCATATGAGAGTTCTATTTTTTTTTTCCCTTTTTTTTTAATTGATTTTTCCCAAGAAGAAGCCTTCTGTTTTAAAATATTGCAAATCTGGTTCAAATAATTGAAATAACATGGGGTAATATTTCCCTAAAAAAATATCGGGTAATATAATAAATACCAACACTTTACCAGGCTTATTCACATTTATAGCAAACAACAAGGACCTCGCTCGGAAACCCCAAAATTAGCCTTCCACGTGTATAAATCATAAATGATCAATTGGCACCAAATGTCAAAATCAACGGTCATCAACCATAGAGACTCCACAAAGAACTTCATAAGGAGATACACACCATACAAAATCCTGATACTATATATATTACACGTTCCTCCTCGCCTACCCTCAGTCTTCAATTAGGGTTTCCGTCTTTCCCAGACACACAGCTCAAACTCGAAAATGGTGAAGGGTCGTCAAGGAGAGCGCGTCAGGTCCCAATAATCTCTCATTTTTAATTTACTTTACTTTTCTTGTTCTTTCACGCATTTCGTCGAACACCTTAAACTCATTCTTAACGTGTTCTTATTTCTGCTTTTGGTTTGCAGACTCTATGTACGAGGAACCATCCTCGGATACAAGAGGTAAATAGCTAAAAAAACCCATGTCCTTAAAAACCCAGAAAGCTTAAGCTAAGGTATTGTTTGGGTTGACACGTTTTTGGGTTTTTCTTGTTTGCTTTGTTTTGTTTCTTAAAGGTCGAAGTCGAACCAGTACCCAAACACATCGTTGATCCAGATCGAGGGTGTGAACACGAAAGAGGAGGTGGGCTGGTACGCAGGTAAGCGCATGGCTTATATCTACAAGGCTAAGGTGAAGAAGAACGGGTCTCACTATCGGTGCATTTGGGGCAAGGTGATTAGGCCTCATGGTAACAGTGGTGTTGTTCGCGCCAAGTTCAAGTCCAACCTCCCTCCCAAATCCATGGTAAGCGTTGATTGCTGATTCTGTTTCATTTTCTTTGAGTTTGGTGATTTGATTTGTGTTTGGTTATTAATGTCGTTTTGTCTGGTTTAACAGGGAGCTAGAGTGAGAGTGTTCATGTACCCCAGCAATATATGAGGTATTTACTACGTTTTCCTTTTGATTGTGTTGCCGTTTGGTTTGTTGGGTCATGGGTTTTAAGTGTGTAGGAGATTTGTAACTACGTTAGTTTTTGTCTTTTTGGAATGTTATATGACTAGATAACAATGAGAATGAATTTAGATAGAGTAGAATGGCCGAAAAGAATAAATGTAGTAGCCATGAGTAGTCTGTTGAGGATCTATAGCTGACCCCAAAATGCTGGGACTAAGGCTTGCTTATTGTTGTTGTATTGTGGAAATGCATGAACAGTGGGGGGTTTGCTACTGAGCATTGCGGTTTAACTTAATGCCTTGTGGGTCAAAACAATTGGATATAAAATTAGCAATGATAATTAATTTTTTGGTCTTTCGATTGCATTAGTAGCAGCAACAGTTGGATTTAGAATGAGTAAATCCCCTTGAAGATAGGGGTGGCCCTTTTGATGAAAAGACGAGGGAGAGTCACTTGAGATAGTTTGGTCACGTTCATAGGTGAGTTAGAAAGAGTGAATCGATTATAGTTGAGGGAACAAAAAGGTAGAGGAAGAACACAAATAACGTATGTAATAGAAAAAAGGACATGCCAATTACAGAAGTAACAAAGAGTATGACTTTAGATAGAATAGAACGACGGAAGAGATTACAAGTGGCTAATATTGACTAATTTGTTGAGGATTTATGGCCGATCCCAAAAGATTTGGGAGAAAGGCTTTGTTGTTGTCTTTATTTTTAATTAGTTCTAGACTTCTAGTGGTGACTAAGAGAAAGTATTGCTGCTTGAGGAACGGTTTTCTATATCCATTCCTAAAATGTTCTGATTTTGTCATGATTTTGGGTTATTGAGACAAATTATGTTCGGTCCGTATATGTCTTGATGAGAATTTATGAAGCACCCAATCCCCACACCCTCAGAAAACAGACTTAATGTTGAATTTTGTGGAAATTTTTCCTGAAAATCCATATAATCACCCAAATGCTGACTATGAATAAATCTTAAATGGACACCATTTCCACTTTCTATTATGATTTCTAAAAGCATCATAGCTTCTGGGAAAGCTGAAAGGCGTAGGTTGGCAGGAAAGAAAATGATAACAATTATTATTTTGTGATTGAATTATAAGTTTCTTGCTTGATCTGCATGACATAGGTGGGACCTTGTTAGTATCAGTATATAAGTTTTACTTATCAAAAAAAAATAAAAGTATCAGTATATAAGTTTTCCTTGTAGTTTCTGTTGATCTGATATCTTATTGTTCTCTTTCTTCTCTGGCCTGCAGCACAGTGGTTTATATAGAGGCTAGTTTGGAGGTCAGCGGTGAAACAGTGATTTTCAATTTATTTTTGTACTCAGGAGTTGAATTAGATTGTTCTGGTTTTTTATTTTTGTGTACTTTGGTTATTATTGATATGGAATATTCGTGGAACGCTTGTGCCATTTTTGAATTTGTAACCTGTTAGTCTTTTACTCTTTCATGCGGAGTATTTATGTTTTTCCAGTTATTGATTTGTGCTACATCCAGAAATTCAGTCATTGTCAATCATGCACAGGTGGAATGTTGTATGCCTGTTTTATGCATTGGCTACCACCTGCTAAGGTGTTCTACGGTCTTACGAACCAAAGTGTCCCATATGGCCATATTTGTTCTCAAATTTGGGATATGCCTCTGGGTGCTGCTCTTTAAGACTCCAGCATCAATTAGCCAATTACTTATACATATAAAAAAAAAAAAAAAAAATCAATTGACCACTCTGATAATTAGGTTGTTGATACTGATAGTACTCATTTGTTTGCATGGCAAAGAAATGCTGGAAGGTGAAAGTCGTAGGTTACATGCTTTTTACAGTTAAATATATCATTGGACAGTGTATGGATTTGCAGAAGGTAGCCTTGATGGACTAAATAGTTAAATCTTGGGACTACTTACAGTGTGTACGTATAGAGTGATCAAATGAATGGACTAAAATGCTCTGGAAATCTTTAGTTTATGGACAAATTAGGCAATTGAATATTTTTATACATTGGTATTCATCCCCTTTGCTATGGGCCCAGAAGTTGGTCTGAATCATTAAAAAAAAAAAAAAAGCTAGAACTTATAGGCCAAATGTGATTTTATGTTTGTCTTGGTTGTTCTATGTGTAAATAATAGGTGAATGCATAATAGTGTGCCTTTGTCTGTGACTAATAGATACCTAAAGTAAAACCAGTGATTTTTGTTAACACCTCTTAATTCTAGAAACATGGTCTACCTGATGAAAACTTTTGGCCACAGTCTTGGCTCGAGTACTGTAATTAACGAGGCTTGAAAAACCTTGCCCCGTCATCATGTATTAAGGATGGGAAGCCCTCTGATGGTAGATTCTAAAAGCTTGATTGGCTAGTCTGTTACAGCTATAAATTATTTTATAACATTTTTATTAGCGTTGATATGTCAAATTTTTATTGGTCATTTTCAGAGTATACTACTAATATTATTTTTTTACTCACCAGTAATTATTTATCACATCACCAGTTTGTAAAATAGTTTGTAGTTTTAGCGTGTTAAATTTATGGAATACATTTGATGGTAGAAAATTTTAATAATTTTTTTGATGAGAGATCTTGCAATCTGACAGTAGAATTTCATGACATTAGCCAATCTTCTTGTACTGGATTTAATCATTTAAATAGAGGAAGCCATATGACATGAATGTGAAGGCACAGAGGATAGGTTCCCTTTGATAACGTTCAAGTATATTTAAGAGAAGCAAATCAGGTATATTGTAACAACATGGCTAAATATCTTCACACTGTGTGTGTGTGTGTGTGTGTGTGTTTTTTTTTTTTTTTTAATTTTATTTTGGGGCACGATTTGAAGTCTAGCATTGGGAACATACCATTAGTTTTGTTTTATAAATACTCAATCCAATTTCCCGAGCTTAATTTTGAATAACGTGATGCAAAAGGTCCCTAGTTGAGAGAGATTTTCTACTTAGATGGGCATAGTTAAGCTTGATTCTGTATGCATGCCCCATTTTTAGGAGTTTCATTGTATACTCGAAAATTAAAGGTTCATTAGGTTGCTCTTACTCAGAGGTCTTTCCCTACTCTGGAAGTGTGAGCTGAATTGTTAGCGTCACTATGATCATGCTCCACTCTCTGATCCTTGTTTATTTCACAACTTGGCTGAATATCTTCACTTAAGTGTTTTTTTTTTTTTTTTTTGGGGGGGGGGGGGGGGGGGGATTTTTTTTTTTTTTTTTTGAGAGAGATAGAGAGATTTTCTACTTAGATGGGCATCGTTAAGCTTGATTCTATATGCATGCCCCATTTTTAGGAGTTTCATTGTATACTCGAAAATTGACGGTTCATTAGGTTGCTCTTATTCAGAGGTCTTTCCCAACTCTGGAAGTGTGAGCTGAATTGTTAGCGTCACTATGATCATGCTCCACTTTCTGATCCTTGTTTATTTCACAAGCAGTTTTAGTATTACATAAAATGCTACAATTTTTGCCACAATTATTCTACGTATTATACTGTAATTGAGATGAACTGTTTGTCGCTTTCATATACACCTATCACTTTTTTTCTACCATTTAGAGTTTGTTACGTGGACAATCGTGGCACAAGTTGTAGCATTTTATGTGATCTTTTGTTATTCAACAGTGATCAAGAACCATGTCATGCAAAGAAGTTGTTGAGGAGGAAATTGATGTTCTCGAGTGAAATATGAGAAAGCCAAGCCGAAACTCAATAATGGACTCTTGAGATGGTGCCCAAAGGTTTTTAGTGTAGTGATAAGCCTATTCAAGCAAAAAATAAAGGTTGCACCTTAATAAAACAACAACAAAGCCCAATAAAATGCTTCATAATAGTAAATTGGTAGATTAATGGTCCTATTACAACAATACAAGAAAAAAAGATTCTCCAGCCATAGGGTGAAATTAAACTTAAAGTCTAGCAGTCAATTATTAAATAAATTTAAGAAAGTGTTAACTTTTGAAAGTCCTTGTATGTCTTAGTCAGGGGGGGTCTATGAGACTTTTAGCCATCATTACATCAATAAGGGAAGAATTTCATTGTTACAAATACATTATATCATTCAATAGTAAAATAAAAAATAAAAACTAATGGTTCCGTGATGAAAATAAAGGGTTATTGGGCATGGTGTGAAGGGAGAGAGAGATTCCAGCTCAGTACACCAGATATTAAACTAAGATTTTTGGGGAACATATATGTGAGGCATGAATGAGGTAGTATAGGTTATTTTTGAGTGAGTGGGTATGTAAGCTTATGATAGTATGATAGAGTTAATGCTAAAACTAAGTCTTTAATGCGAAAATTGGTTGTTTATGACTGATTAGGAAGCATTTATGGACTTAAAATATGCAAAAAAAGGAAAAGGGAATGTCTAAGGCTAAGTGAGTATGGGTTAAGAGGGGTGGTTTATGAGCTAGGGAGAGTTAAACTACAAGCTAAAATGTGGCAAAGTAACAAGAATAACAGAAATTTCAAAGGGGTTGGTGTGTGTTTTGTGAGCTGATGTGCTTATCCTTTTATAGTGGAGTTTAGGGAGATATTAATTAGTAAAAGTCCAAAAACGTAGGACTGATCAAAAGGCAGAATAGCAAACTTAGACTTGATCATCCTAGGATTTGGCTATAAATAGTGGATTTTCTTTTAGGTTGTCTTGCCTCTTTGGGCAATGTCACACATGGGTAATATCAGCATAATCTTGCATTAAATGCTTGAATCTCTAAGTTTATATTCAGCCAATGAGGTTAAGATAGGCATGAAGGAAGGATGCTATTGCTGCAACTGAGATTTTGACCATAGGAAATAGGATTCAACACTCCAAACTAGGTGTCAAAGTTTAAACTCACCTAAGAGGGTTTTGTTGAAGATCCCTTTTTGCCTTCCAAACCACATGTTCTCAAATTTTCCTCTTTAGGATTAATGGGCTTGACACATTAATCAGTTCTTGAACGTTTTTGACACTTATAACATTGATTTTTTTTTTTTTTTGATATTTGGATAACTTGGTTATGGCTCCCTTTTCGTTGGAGATATAGTCTTGAGGAAAATGATGAAGTCCCATTACCCTTTAGACTTTAGCTGTTGATACAACCTCTGGACACTGTTCACGTTAAGGAGAGGGTGGCAAAATGTTGATGTGACGACCCCTAGTTCCTTCTTAAAGATTTGGTTCTCTTGTGGATGCCTCTAGCTGGACCTTGGTTAAGGATAAACAAGAGGGAAGTTGGTTTGTCTATTTTAGTCCTTTACCCTTGTTGGAACTTTTGGATCGGGCTTACTCATGTGGGCTGGGCTGGGCTGGGCTCATCCCCTTTTCACTTGGGCTTGTTCTCCTTTTATAACATATTTGGACCTACAAAATGGACAGCAATGACACATATTGCCATGAGTTTTCATCCCTCATGGACTCTTGTTGTTAGTTGATATTCAATATAGTTTGGGCTTTGATATTTGTAATGGGTTTTTGGGTAATGATTTTGTAATATTCAAGATAATAGCATGAGCCTCAATTATTTCAAAATGCTTTGCATTTGATATTTTGAAATGATAAATTTCATAGCATAAGTAATGTTTATGGTTAATAATCACGTTATAGTTTAAATGATAAACTTGAATAATTACCCTGAGTTTTGAAAATAAGTATTGTGATGTAAGATAGATAGTGAACATGTGTTCTTACATAGATCCGGTGAGCTTATAATATGGTATGAAATAAATAGATTTCATGGGTCTGAGATAAATAATTATAATTTTCCATGGGCTTTTATAAGTTGATTGCCAAGGTTTTGAAAATAAATAATTGCCATAAATTTCATGGGCTTGTAATATTATAATAGTAGGTTTAAGAACTTAATACATTGTTTATTATTGGACTTTAAATGAAATAACTATGATATAATATCTTGCCAAGTATTAATAACTTTGGGCTTTTTAAATTAGTGCCAACGTAAATTGGGCCTTAAATATCTTGCCAAGTGTTAATAATCTTGGGCTTTTTAAAATAGTGTCAACATAAATTGAGCCTTAAATATTGAGTTTTTGATATTGCCAATGAAAATGGGGCTTTTGATAGGGCTGTCCACTGGTCAGGTCAGATCGGGTTTGGGGCTGACCCGCACCAAACTCGATTGAATCAGTTGAATGAAAATTAGACCCGCGGCCAACCGAATGTTCGGGTTGGACCCGTTGGCTCGGGTCATCGGTTGAGCGAGTCAGACCCATTGGGTGATTTCGGGTTTGAAGCAAATAGAGAAATCAAAACCTACGTCAGAGAAATCAAGCCAAAGAAAATAAAAAATCTAGCCCTAAAGAACATAGAAATCAAAACCCAGGCACGAGAAATCAACTTAGAGAAAATCAAAAACACAAAGGACAGAAACCACAATCCAAACCTACAGAAAATCAAATAGCAAAAATGAGTCCACAAACCCCAGATCTATGAAACTGAAATGAAGAGAGAGAAAATACTAAACCAACACCACCACCACCACTCCATCATCCACCACCAACACATCCATCACAAGGTCAATGTGAAATTAAAAAGGAAAAAAAAAAAAAAATTGACTCACCATCAAATGCACAAGATCAATGCCAAATCAGAGGAGGTAGAGAGGGGTTTGAGCGAGACTTAACCTATGGACAGACGATGACTACAAGTCAATGACGAAGGCAGTGGCATCAACTTGATAACGGCAGCGGTAAGAAGAAGGCTAGGTTTACTGGTTTAGGGATTTGAGAGAGAGAGAGAGAGAGAGAGAGAGAGAGAGAGAGAGGAGAACGTGAATCTGAAACTGAAGCATGATATTGATCTGATGAAACCCATCCTTTTTCCTTTTAAATTTCTCACGAGTCGGGTCGGTTTCTATAGGTTAGTAAATATGGAAACCGAACCGAACCAAAATCCCGAAATTTTAACTCTATGAGACTTGCACCCGACCCGTCTGAGCATTCTGATTTGCCCGTGGGCCTTTGGGTCGGATTGGGTTAGATGGGTTGTTTGGGTTTGACAGACCCATGGACAACCCTAGTTTTTGATATTGCCAGTGAGAATTGAGATTTTTGATATGGCTAGTGAGAATTGGGCTTTTAATGTTGCTATTGAAAATTAGGCTTTTCATGTTGCTAATGAAAATTGGGCTTTTTGATACTATTAGTGAAAATTGGGCTTTTAAATGATTTGTCATGAGATTGAATCATGGGTTTTGAGTATGGATTTGAATCTCATTAATAAAATTATTTTGCTATGTATTTGAATCATAGATTTGAATTCCATTGATAAAATTGTTTTGTCATGTATTTGAATTGTGGGCTTTTCAAATATTGCTAAGCATGAATATTCTTGGGCTTTTAAAAAAGAATGAGATTTTGACTTGCTTAAATAAATAAATAATTTGGGGGTGAGTCCAAATTATTGGCTTTGCAAAAATATTAGGTCTTATAACGTTTTATATTTATAGCCCAATTATGCGGTAGAAAGAAGAATGATAGTGGGCTAGTATGATAATAGAAAAAAAATACTTAGAGAAACTCAATAATTTGTTGGTGATGTTTAAAAATAAATAGGTGGCATTTAAACAAAAATAGGTTTAAATATATATATATATATATATATATAGATATATAGATATATAGTATACCCTACCAGAAGTCGCATTTTTTCTATAGACTGACGTGTTGTCTACATAAATCATGACCTGTCAAGACTCAAGAGCCTCTTAGCTCGTGAAAATTATATGTTGTACCCGGCAGCTCGGTGGGTTGGTGCTACTTTGGGGATGGGAGGTGCTTTAACTCACTCTAGCCCCCAAAAAACAAAAACCTGACCTAACCAATACAAGGAGTTAAGGACAGGTGTGGAATCAACCAATCAAAGAACTAGAAAAGCAAGATCTCGACCAAATGACACCAGTGTGCCATTCATGGTTCTTATTTCAATTATGTTTCTTATGCCGTCAGAATCATTGCTTATCATTAAGGCAATGAAAAATTATGATCAAAATGCTACAGTTGTAAAGATGAGGCTGTCGGTTGCTCTTGCTTTAGTGCCACACCCACAAAGATCATCACCAAACCTACCATTTTATTCTACCAACTACACAATTCGCATTGAATTCTAGAGAGAGTCAAAGTGGCTTACAAGAAAAGTTTTTGTAGGGGAGCAGTACGCCCCTTGCAATAATGAGCTTAAAGAAAAGATAATAG
Source organism: Quercus suber (assembly GCF_002906115.3). Taxonomy (NCBI): domain Eukaryota; kingdom Viridiplantae; phylum Streptophyta; class Magnoliopsida; order Fagales; family Fagaceae; genus Quercus; species Quercus suber. Next base: position 612,793 of record NW_027069878.1, read on the forward strand.
TTTTTTTTTTTTTTTTTTTTGGTTTAGAAAAGATAAATAGTATTATTCCCACGGCCTTGCAAGCATTTCAGTTCGTGTTTAGAATGAATTATTATTAATATTTTTGTTAATGTGCAACTTTGAAAGTTTTTTTTTTTTTTTGTTTTTTTTTGTTTTGTTTTTTAATATATGATAGATACAACAATAGGAGATGGGAGATATGAACCAAGGAGAATAAGCAATACTTTTGATCTACAAAATGTCAAAATGATGAAAATCCTTTATGGATTATAGTTTTTAAGGGAGAGAATCCATTTCCTACAAAATGACAAAATGATGGAATCCTTAATGATATACATTGTATAATGTTATACCAAATTCTATTCCTTCAAACAATGAATGATGAGTAAAAGGAAAACATCATTTGTTCATTTCCTTTGAGTTTTGCTTTAACAATACTTCAAAGTTCAAACTAAATTCACAACTTCACTTTTATCTTCTTCTTCTTCTTCTTCTTCCCCTCAACAAATAGGAGTAGGAGATTTAAAATTAAATTCTACGTAGTAATCAAATTGAGTAATATCATTGAGTTAGAAGACTTTTGACTATACTTAAGACCAATCCGATGTATTTTGGAGTCTAAGACAATAACTAAATTAAAGCGTTTTATATAATTAAATTTCAGTTATATAATTTTTTTTTACTTAAAATATATTCTTCTGGCTTTTTAAGAAGCAAATTTACTAATTAATTTTTTTTTAAAGTTTTACTAACATCTATTTTTCAATTAATAATATGATTAATCCACTTAATACTTCTTGTGATATAGTCAATCTTTTACTCTTATATATGATTTTATCAATTTTATTTTTGAAAAACTTCTTTGTGCGTAAGCAGCAACAACAAGAATTGTTAGTAAAATTCTATAAGCCATATATGCATTAAAAATAAAACCTAAAATTTTGATTATAGTTTTATTTAATAATAATTAGTTATATATATATATATTTGACCTTTTCTTTTGTACAAAACTTAATTTTTATAGATTATCAAAAAAAATTTGTTAACAACCAATATATTCCTTAAAAAACAAAACGACTGAATGTGGAGCACTATATTAAGAAGTTGAAATTAATTAAAAAAAAAAAAAAAAACCCAAAGAAAGAGGTGTGGATGTGGACCACTATATTACTACTTTTTTTTCTTCTTAAAAATAATAAATAAATAAAACCTATTCTACTCAACTAACTTGTGAATGGCAGGAGAGCTACATTAAAAACAGTGAATGCAGTAATGCAGAATGTGTGAATGTGATCTGTGTAAAGCTGTTGTATAGTGTGAAGCATGGTTTGTACGGATAAAACATTAAAACAATGCCTTTTGACCTACGTGCCTTCTAGACACTAGACTCAGCTACCAAAGAACTAAAGACAAATACAAACTAAAAAGCTAGTCTACAGGTACAAAAAACCAAACCAAGTGAGAGAATTTTTACACAAATTTGAACAGAGATTTTAAAGTCAAACCTGAAGGGAATGCCTAGTAGAAGAAAGTTCAAAGCACAGCTACAAAGAAGCTTCAAGAAATCACTTTTAAATTTTAATGCTTTAAAACGAAGAGTGCCAAAATTTTCAGCAATGAGTACAAAAACCAAAGTTTGAGATTGAGTTTTTTTTAGGTCTTTTGATTTTAGTATTCCTAGCATCAGATTATATTTTTGGGTGCTATTAATAATACATTGACTTTCATGCTTAAATTCATTGTTTAACTTTATTTTTTGAAAAATGTTTAAAACATTGTATATAATAAAGCATTAAATGCACCGCCTTTGAACTTTAATGACTCATTCGTTAACAAAATCTTATATTTTTTTTTTACCTATTGCCTAATATTTGGGGGTCTTAGGCAGTGCCTAACTAATATAAGGAACAGGCCGGCCTAGCCGCATTTTCACCTTCTACTTATAAGGATATAAGGTACTATCTTTTAAACAAATAACTCTTACACACATGCCAGTGCACACAAATGTACACACTTAAATCATGTGCATGTACATTTGTGTGTGTTCAGCGTATGTATAGTAAACACCACCTGTCATTTCCCCATCATTTAAGCTAAACTACCAAGCCCGCCTTGGGCATGATGCTTTCATTCTTCAACAGTAAAATGATGTTTATTGTTTACTGCTTTTTTTTTTTCCCAAAAAAAAAAATTTTGGGTTTCATTTCAGAAATTAATTTTGTAATTCAGTGGCAATATTGACCTATTCTTTTGTTGGGTAAAACCTGATTTCAAATCAATGCCTACTTACCTGGAGTAAAGGGGATAAAGTAAAGTTGTGAGTTTTGGAGAAGAAGGAAAAAAAAGTGCTACTTTTTCTATTGAAATGAAGTGCTCCCCTTGGTTGTAACGCTAAGCCTACGAGGCAAAGACTCGTACTATGGGTGTATGTATAATGTATGTATGTATAGCATCGTAACTAAGCCTATATAGTTGTCTTTTCAGTGACCCCACATTTGGAGTGGACAAAATTGGGGTCTGTGATCTGTCAAGGCTCAAGAGTTCTTTACCCTTTTTCTCACTTAACCTCCATATTATACTGTTGAAGATCTTCTCACCATTGGTGTCACTGAGTTGAGTTCTTTTTTTTCTTCTTTTTTTTATTTTTTTTAATTTTTTTATTTTTTTGACAGTGAAGGTAACAGATTGTTTTATATGATACCTATGTTAGTCTTTGTTTTCTGGTTTTTCTTTTCTGTTACATTTAGTTGTTGCATGGGGACCTCAGGACCTGTCTGTGGAAACTTTTGAATTTGTTTGGATGAGTTGGGTCATGACTTGATAATTCACTGTGTCAAAATTGGCCTATGTTGTCTCATGTAAGAGTAGTTTTGGATATGATAGTGTTCAGTTGTTTGTTTTGGGCAGTTTATGTATTGTTTTCCTTTGATTTCACGTATTGTTCTTATTTATGGTTATGAAACAATAGTAAAATAAAAGGTTGTGAGCCTGAGAATGGACTGGGATTGAATGATTATAATGTGTTATGTGTATGAGTGTATCCACTTTTTATTCTATGCAAGTTTAACATATGTTTAAGAAACGTCTAGACTTCTTTGCTCTTTTGGGATGCCATTTTTTTTTTCACTAGTTAGCTGTATGTCGGCCACAATTCTTTGATGTTACAAGTTAGGTACGTTTGTATGAATTAAACGATACACCTCTCATGGTTTATCTTTTGTATTGGTGAAGGATGGAAATAGTGAAAATTTTAATCTATGATTTAGAAAGCCTGGACTTTTATGCCTTTTGGGATGCCCTTTTTTGGACTATTAAGCTACATATCAACCAAAAAAAAAAAGACTATTAAGATGTATCTTGGCTACAATTCTTTAAATGTTTCAGCTTAGAAGTTAGTACCTATGTATGAATCAAATGATATACCTCTCATGGTTTATCTTTTCTTTTGGTGAAGGATGGAAAGAATTGAGTGAAGGGTAATTATTTCCTTCAGAAGAGAGATATGGGGATGCTTGCTTTTCTTCTCTATGGCCATATACAGTGGTTCCTGGGTTTATTGTTATTCTTAGTACATAATATTAGTGGGGCTTCATCTGCTTCGAATTACTTGATTGGTCTCGGAAGCTATGACATAACAGGGCCTGCTGCGGATGTCAATATGATGGGTTATGCAAGTTTGGGGCAGATTGCATCTGGAGTTCACTTCAGATTGCGAGCTCGGACATTTATTGTTGCAGAACCTCAGGGGAACCGTCTAGTATTTGTAAATCTTGATGCCTGCATGGCCTCACAAATTGTTACAATCAAAGTACTTGAGAGATTAAAAGCAAGGTAGACAACTCTGAACTCTCATTATGCTTTAATGTGTGTGTGTTCTTTTTTCTTTTTTTCATTGCAGTAGTACCTATATGGTAATTGAATAGAAACATAACATGAGCTTTTGTGAATATAATCAATGCTTGCATACTAATATATGTCTCCTAGCATTTGGAATTTTTTTTAAAAAGTAAAATTTTTCAATTCAAATCCTACTGAAAGGAGGTCTAACCAGGAATTATATATCTCACCGTCTCCCAAAATAAGATTACATGGAGCGAGTAAGATAAAATCTATTACAGGAAGACCTACCCTTTCAATTTTCAATTGTACATGTAGGGTGTCTATATAAAAGAGGGTATGTACCCGAAAATTCAATTAGAATTTAATCTGAACAATGAAAGAAATTAGTCTTTCTAACAAGCTCCCATCTGCAATTTTTTTTTTTTTAATATCTAGCATAGAAATCCAACTCTAGCTTAATCTAAATGTACGTGTGTGGAGAGAGCTCCTGAAGAATTGGACCTTGGCCCTTACCCTTGCACCTCACAAGAACTTGTACTTGTGGAGTGACCATCACACTAAAGGTGCATGGTGCTAGCTCCCATTTGCAACCTGTACTGCAACTTTCTTACTATTTGTCTTCTTTCATTATCTTGTGTAAACACAACATTATTGTTCAACCATTCAAATGAAATATTGCTTCCTTTGATTAACAGCTACCTCTTCAATCCTTGAGAGAGAGATTTAAAATCATCACTGATTTTCTGAACCACTCTCTGGACATGCTCTGCTTTCTTTCTGAATATTTTTTCATTTCTCTCTTGCTAAATATAGCAAATAGTTGCAAAGAAATTCACTCATGTTCTCATGCATACATTATTCTTCTCTTTAGTTTTCTAACACTCCAATCCATTTGTTTGACCCAAGGAAGCTGTTGCCTTAAAATCTACATCTCCTAGTGATGTTTTGTTATCTTAGGACATGGGAACCTGAATCTTCCTTACAAATATATCCTTTTAGGTTTTTATTTTTTGTGCTCTAATTGGATTGATACCAATGGCTTGTCTGAGATCATCAAATTTCTTCCTTTGTTCAGGTATGGGGACCTCTATACAGCGCAGAATGTTGCCATTAGTGGTATCCACACTCATGCTGGTCCTGGAGGCTATCTCCAATATGTTGTGTATATTATAACATCTCTTGGATTTGTACGCCAGTCATTTGATGTTATTGTTGATGGCATTGAGAAAAGCATTGTACAAGCTCATGAAAGTCTTCGACCAGGGTCAATTTTTGTTAATAAAGGTTAGGAAGGTGACTCGACATATCTGTACTCTGTTTGTGCAACTCTGCAAAACCATATCTCTGCATAAACTTAGGTGAAAAACTTACCCACTAAAGGTTCATGTTTCACCAAGCTACTTACCTGTAAAAGTAAAAATGGATACAGCTGATGCATATTGCATGAAATAATGAGAAGAAAAATGTTGTTTCTTACATTTAGGTTTGGTTAGAGGAATATAATTATGATGAAGCAAGTGGTTCCTCTGACATATTTGCTGAATAAGTACAATAATTTTATTTGGGAAGTATATCATATAATCCAATCCTATTGAGAGATCTGGGCATTGAAGTAAGGGACCATAAAGCTTTAACTTTATAATGGTGATGAAATGGTGTCTGACTGATTAATTGGTATATTTGTTTATTATTGAACTTTCCAGTTGTCTATGAATATTGGTTTTTGTAATCAGGCATATTTGACACTTTCTGTCCACAAGAAATATGCTGTTACTACTTAGTATGTAGTGATGCATTTTGCTCATTCTCTGTGCTACAGTCTGAGGTTGAGTGGGGCTTTGGTGTTTTTGTGTTTTTTCTAATTTGAGATATGTTTTAATGTATTATGAGAATTCACAACTTTAATCCTGGTTTCACAGGGGAGCTTTTAGATGCTGGGGTGAATCGTAGTCCTAGTGCTTATCTCAATAACTCTGCAGCAGAACGGGCTAAATATAAGTATGATGTTGACAAAGATATGACCCTCTTAAAGTTTGTAGATGATAAATGGGGACCAGTAGGTAGCTTCAACTGGTTTGCTACTCATGGAACTTCAATGAGTAATACAAACTCATTAATAAGTGGTGACAACAAAGGAGCTGCAGCACGGTTTATGGAGGACTGTTTTGAACAGAAGGGTTTAAGGGAAGGTTCTGATACACTATATTTCAATAAGTCTGAAGATGATGGAGTCCCGCAAAGGGTATCAACAATAGTTCCTAACCCTAATGAAAACCGTAAGTGAAATCAAGTAAAATCATAGTGCATTTTATAAATCTGGTTTCCAAAGTTGTTGTTAGGGGGTCATCAAAATATTATGTGCTTTGCTCATCTATGTTTTCAGCTCAGAAAAGCCAGCCAGAAATCACTTTCATTTAGATAAGATTATCTTAACCACAACCTAATTAGCCAAACCCACCGAACATGATTATTATATGTTCAATTTTAATCTTGAAAATTAATTTTAAAATGTCATAAATTTATTTGCTAGCAGTTGAACCACTTCATTGTAATGTCGCCATGCGGCAGACTAGGTATCCATAATTTATTTGCATAAATAATATTGCATATATTACACCAGTTTAAAACTTGATAACAACCCACTGAATCTTATACTCTGACTCCCAACAGAAGCCAACACCGTTGGAAGGACTATCAACAAAGACTAATAAATAAACTTACAAGATCTATTTCAATTGGTTTGTTCATTCAGAAAATAAGATTGCAGGACCTATATGCCAACTTCTTAGAATTTGGAAACTTCATTAACAAGCACAGATAGGTAAGGTTTTTGGATTATACTCACTCTTTCTAGTATTGGCTTGAATTATTAAAATGATGCAAATAGATCGTAGGTAGGCCATATTCACAGCGTGACATCTTCTACAAGAACTTTCTTTCATTAGGAAACAGAAACATTAAATGCTTCCAACTTCATTATATACAGTTTGTTTGAAACAGGAAATGAGTTGCTGAGACTTGCCTCCTCCTTTCAGCCTTCTGAAGGAAAGCCTGCAACAAGCATTTTAAGTTTTGCAAGTAGGGTCAGGAATGCTTTGAAGCAAGCTGACAGGCCTCAGTTTGTATCTGCATTTTGTCAATCAAACTGTGGTGATGTGAGCCCAAATGTTCTTGGTGCATATTGCACAGACACTGGATTGCCTTGCGATTTTGATCACAGTACCTGCGATGGTAAAAACGAATTATGTTTTGGTAGGGGACCGGGGTATGTACTTTCAAAATTCTGAAAGTTCTTCAAGTATTGTTGTTAAACTATTTTTTATTGGCAAATTACACGTGCACGCGTGCAGACATGCCCTCCATCTTACTCTTACACGGGAGCTCATTGGAAAATTTTAAACTGTTTATGTTTATTTACAGTTACCCTGACGAATTTGAGAGTACTCGTATAATTGGAGAAAGGCAATTCAAAAAAGCTGTCGAACTGTTTGACAAAGCATCTGAGCAGCTGAAAGGGAAAGTTGATTACCGACATGCATATCTAGATTTCTCCAGCCTTGAGGTCTCACTTCCTAAAGTGGGAGGGGGTCAGGAGGTGGTGAAAACATGCCCAGCTGCAATGGGCTTTTCTTTTGCTGCAGGGACCACTGATGGTCCCGGAGCATTTGATTTCAATCAGGGAGATGATAAGGTACGGAATTGCTGGTACATGTTTGACCCATCTTTATACAATGCCCCTGTTGAAGCACCTACACTGGTAATTGATTCTTTTTCTTGGGTACTTCTACAGGGGAATGCGTTCTGGAGGGTGGTGAGGAACTTGATAAAAACACCGAGTCAGGAACAGGTCAAATGTCAGCTTCCAAAGCCAATTCTGCTTGATACTGGGGAAACGAAGAAACCATATGACTGGGCAGTGAGTACCTAATTTATTTTCCACTTAGTATCTATATTGAAGAAGCCTACAACAGTACATTAACTTTGTGGACAAGCTCTGCATGTTGAGGTGCTCTGCAACTGCACATGTAGGAGGACTAAAGTCAATGGCAGTGTCTGGAAATCTCATACATCAAATCACACCAAGTAATTGAACTTGTTATGAATATCCCATTTTAGATTTCCTTTTGAGAGAACATTTTGGGGAATCCTTGTAACAATCTAATTGAATTAATTTCTGGAGTTGGAAATAAGTATTTAATACTTTCGCCTACTTATGTTTGCATTAGGTTATCATTCATTAGTAATGGAACAGATTTGGGACAAACATTAGAGTTTAGTGATACTTTAAGATGATTTCTTTAGTATTTTGGTCAAATTCCCAGTGATATTTTGTATGTGGATCAATTAGCCAGTGCTTTAAATTTTTTCAAGTATGGGTTACTGGTGATACTGACAGATTGAATTACTTTTGCAGCCCTCAATACTTCCAGTTCAAATTTTGCGGATAGGGCAACTCGTGATTCTCAGTGTTCCTGGAGGTATAACTATCCTGGTGTACTCTTAGTACTTCTTCCATTAGAAACTTAGAATGCTACTTTAACACTATTCACATTGTTAAGCAAAAGTTGCTTAGGGATGGAAATTATATTCTTACAAAAATATTGTTAAATTACATTGTCCAAAAAGCATTGGGATATCGTAAATTTAATCATTTAACCACACAATTCTAACAAAGATATTAGGGATAGTTTCCTAAGGTCCCAGGTTATTTTATTTCTTGTAGAATTCACAACCATGGCCGGCAGGCGCCTCCGTGATGCTGTTAAGACGGTGCTTACTTCTAAAGGTAGCGGAAAATTTGACAGCAATGTCCATATAGTCATTGCAGGGCTGACCAATACATATTCACAGTATGTGACCACCATTGAGGAGTACAAAGTGCAAAGATATGAGGTTTGTATCACCAAATTCTCTACTTCCTTGTTGACAACAACCTGGAATTGTCCACCTTGTCTCCAAATATTTTTGTCTGTTCAGCTATGCAGTTCATTTTCCCACTAGTGTCATCCTTTAACCTTATTCTTTAGGAGATTCATAAAAGATTATTTAAGAGTTCATCCTGAAGTGAAACACAATTTTTTTCTTGTCTCAAAAATGATTCCTAATGTTGCATAAATTCTCTTATGACCGGGTATTCTGATTGTCAGGGAGCCTCCACACTGTATGGTCCACACACGCTTGATGCCTACATTCAAGAGTTTAAAAAATTAGCTGCAGCTCTCATCAGTGGCCAAGCTGTTGAACCAGGACCACAGCCCCCAGATCTCCTTGACAAGCAAATCAGCTTACTTCCACCAGTTGTTGTAGATGCGACCCCTCTTGGCGTGAACTTTGGAGATGTCAAAACTGATATTCCTTCAAATTCCACCTTTAAAAAGGGTCAATTGGTTAGAGTCACCTTCTGGTCTGCTTGCCCAAGAAATGACCTTATGACTGAGGGCACATTTGCACTGGTTGAGATTCTCCAGAACCAAAACAAATGGGCACCAGCTTATGATGATGATGATTTCAGCCTACGGTTTAAATGGTCAAGGCCTGCAAAACTTAGTCCCGAGAGCTTTGCAACTATAGAATGGAGGATTCCTGCATCTGCAGTTTCTGGTGTGTATCGGATAAGCCATTTTGGAGCTTCCAAATCACTTCTTGGGTCAATCAGCCATTTCACAGGTTCATCTAGTGCCTTTGTAGTGGCATAGATAGATGGCAATATATACTGAAGTCATTGTAAAAGTTATCCACGTTCCACAATGAGAAATACATAAATGATCATCTTCACTGCTGTTTCTCCGTCATATAGCTCCTAGAAAGTAAACGATGGCCAAGACATGAAATGAATATTAGCAGGAAGTTAGAAATTGTAGGTTCAGAGAGAAACCCACAGAAGGAAATGGCAATTTCATTCTTTAGGAAAATTAAATAAACAATTCATCAGCTGTATGCTCTGGCCATTTCTGTAGAGTACATTGATTTAGTCTCTCTTTCAATTACATTGAGAAACCAGCTAGCTATGATAAATGTAGAGACTTTTTTTTTTTTTTTTTCTTTTTGGCAGTAGATAAATGTTGAGACTTAATACTTCATAAACAATATAAGTTGTTTCAAAATCTGTCTCCATAGTTATCATAGCGTTTCAGTACGTCTTTTCAACTAAATGTTAAAATATTATGCAGCAAAGAAATTTAAAAAAAAAAAATGTTAGAAACAATTTGCTTGAGGAAATGGGTAAAATTTAGGTAAAATCATCCAAATTGAATTCAATTATGTGATTGCATTGACCAATACATCACATATGGTATTATCTTTCCTTAATGACAATTCAAGTCAATCATGTGGCTTGTTGTTCAATACATTCCAGACTTGGTGAATATCTAAAGAACTGTACCTAAATTTTGTTAAAGAAATGTTTAAAAAAAGAAGAAAAAAAATGGTGCAGTAAGGAAGCTAAGTAGCTAACCAACCTAACAGGTCTTGAGCTATGCATAATTTAAGCCACATTAGAAATGGTCCGTCATAACTCATAACTCATAAATCACAGGCATAAATACTTAGGGGTGGACAATGTTCCAATGGATCAAATTTTAACTAGGGTTTTACTAATGTATGCCCTTGAAGTATATGTTATTAAGCCATTTCAAGAAAATTTTTATCGGGAATTGAAAAAGCTGTCAAAAAAGTTTGACAGCTTTTTTAATTCTCGATAAAAATTTTCCTAAAATAGATTGTTATTGTATGTCCTACAATAATTGTTATTGTATGTCCTACAATAACTGGGCCCTTTTAACTAAAACAATTGCCTAAAACTGCAGTAAAGCCAAAATAAGGTGATTTGAAATCTAAGATTGCCTAGTCATGAACTAAAAAAATGAGGCTCATATACTAATCCAAATTGATCTGCTGGCATTGAAATTAGAATGAATCAATTTGCAGTATTTGGTGCACCTTGAAATCAAATAAGGATGGCAAAGTGAACTGGTACACAGATTAATTTCCAAACACAAAGCTATTCATAATGCATGTCAATTTTGGCGTGGAAGTGGTGCGTAATTAGTCAAATACTGAGAACTACCTGACAGGGACTTTGAAAACTACCTTAAAAAACATGGCACCACGTGATTAGAATTTGATAGTGCCATGCAACTCTCATTTACAACACAGTACAGACTCATTTAAATTGTTGACAACAGCCGTCTAATTTAGGTAATAAAACTTGTACATGATCATCTGATCAGTATGTACCAGAATGGGTCCAAACTGCCAGCCTCATGAGATTATGATTTATTTCAATCAGAGGGTCCAGACTGCCGCTATATATCAAGAAACTCCATCATTGAATTGAATATTAAAACGATTGTTGGGGGAAAAAAAAGGGAGGAAAGAGTGTTAAACGAGCTTGGTTTATCAGATTGAATAAGTCTACTGATACAATTTTTTTTTTTTTGTTGATATTATATTTTGTGAATGATACACAACAAAATTAGTATCCGGCTACAGGTTTCTTGTAGGGATGGCAATTTTTACCCGACCCGCGAGTACCCGGCCTAGCCCGGCCTGGCCCGACCCTAATGGGCTGGGTTTTACCCGGTCCGATTAGGAATAGGGACAAGTATGGGTCTTAAAAAAAAACCCGAAGTGGGTCCGGGTTTTATAAAAAAATCCGAGACCCAAACCGAAACCCGACCCGGTTAAAAACTCGGTAAACTAAAATTACAAAAATACCCTATATATATATATATATATTCATATATTCTAACCCTAATCCCTCATTTTTCACTCTTCAGCAGCCTCACTCTCCTCACATCACTCTCCTCTCCCACTCAGCTGCTCTTACTCCCTCTCATTCTCCTCACATTACTCTGCTTTCCCTAACCTCTGATCTCTGTCACCACCGGCCATCACATGCACAGGATCAGGTTGTTTTCTCTCTTTCTCTCAATCTCAGCTCACACGGTCTCACTCACTTACTTTCAAGCAACGCCGCCCAAGATCTCAGCCTCTCACCGCCGTTCCAACCATTCACCAACGCCGATCTGTTCTCACTCACTCTCAATCTCAGCGCCGGCCCAAGTTCTCAACACCGATCTGTTCTTTACTTCTCTTAATTTTTTTTTTTTTTTAATGTTTTTTATGTTTTAATATGAGTCTCTAAGAATATGAGATGTTTGTTTCAATTTTTTTGTTTGGTGTTTTCTACTTAAACTATGGACTTCAACAGATGGGTTGTGTAGCTTGTGCTACTTCTAGTTATTGTAGTTTAAAGACTTGAAATTTTGAGACTTTGTGGTGTACCTGTAATATATTGTGGAAGAAATTGTGTATTTTTTGTTTTGTAATTGTTGTAAATGCAGTGCCTAAATGGAGATGGGAGACAAAAATGAATTTGGGCTTCATTTAAATTTTTTTTTTGGTTGGGCCATGATTTGGGCCGCGGGCTAAACAGGGCCCGGCGGGGCGGGTTTGGGCCCCGGGAAAAAAACCCGATTAATAATCGGGCCAGGTCTGGGTTGCAGGTCCAGACCCGCGGGTCGGGTCCGGGTATGTAAAAACCTGGCCCGAACCCAACTTGTTGCCATTCCTAGTTTCTTGCCAAAGACAAACCAGGCCCATTGCCAGCTCATTACTCCCACGTTGAAGCCACAAGTATTTGGAGGCTTTCGGTTCCAAACAAAGTCAAAAACTTTCTTTGGAGGGCCTGTAGGGAAGCTCTGCCAGTCAAGAAGAATCTGGTCCGCAGAAGAGTCCTCAATGAAGACGTTTGCTACCACTGTAATCTGAAGGCCGAGGATGGTTACCATGCTTTGTGGGATTGTTCTGAGCTCTCGGCCATTTGCGAAACTGATGTGATGTGGCTGTTTTGCAGGTCTAAGAAGTTTTTTAATTCTTTCGAGCTTGCAAGATTCGTGTTGGCCGGAGAAAGACAAACAACCTGAGCTGTTTGCATCGATCACGTGGACAATCTGGTCTCGACGGAACCAACTTCAAACCAGTAACAAGTCATTCCCGTTATCTCAGGTTATATCTTCAGCTAAGCAAATGTTCCAGGAGTTTACCGAGGTGCATCCAGCAACTCCAGTGCAGGCTTCATCCCCTCAACAGTCTCGGCCAAAGTGGGAGCCTCCTCCTCCGTCGCTCCTTAAGATTAATTTCGATGGTGCAATCTTCAAAGAAACAGAGGAAGCTAGGTTGGGAGTGGTTGTCCGGGATTCTCATGGTCTGGTGCTTGCATCCTTGGCAGAGAAGATCAAGCTTCCATCATCCTCAGACAAAGTCGAAGCTCTAGCAGCAGTTCGAGCTATCACCCTTGCTATGGACCTCAACCTACCCTCTTTTATTGTCGAGGGAGACTCGGAGGTGGTTATTTCAGACTTAAGAAGGGAAGAGGAATCTCTCGCATCTTTTGGTCATCTTATTTATTCAATTAAGCACTATTTAATTTATTGTAATTGCATTTCTTTCTCTCACACCCGGAGGTCGGGGAATTCAGTTGCTCATTTTTTAACAAAACTTGCGAAAACTATTGATGATGTTTCTGTGTGGATAGAGAATGTTCCACCACAAGTTGCTGATGTACTTTTAGTTGGTTGTGGCTGATTTCAGTTTATACAATTTGGAGCCGGATCCTCAAAAAAAAAAAAAAATTAGTATCAATAATACGTCTATATGAGTCAATGACCTCTAAGTTAAACAATATTTTCTAGTATTTCCACTCAAGACCTCTAGGACGTAAATTCTCTCCTTCTCATTTAAAATGTATTTAAAAGGGAGAAATTCATATGAAAAATATATTAAAAAAAATGTCCATACGAGAGTCACGATGCATCCAAACACATTTTCTCCTTTCTTTTTCCTTTCCCTATCCTAATTTTTGTTTTCTCTTCTCTTCTCTTCTCTCCCATTCCATGCAACCGAACGTGATGTAAAGTCCACTTCGAGATTTGAAACTAACAAACAATAGGCTTTAATACATAATAGTTTCAAATTAAACCTTTTTATTTTATTTTATGGTTAATCAATTGAGTATCTTCATAGATTAATTAAATAGCTAAAACAGAGTGAGCTCAAAGTATCATAATAGGACAGCAAAAAGACTACCAAATACAACAAAATCCTAGTTTAATTCCGTCCATTTTCCGGCCAATGAATCCGTACATTGATTTTCTATTAAGATTTAATTTGAAACTTTTAAAATTATAGTATTTTAATTCTAAACCATGATAAGAACGATATATGATATAATATGTCGCTTTTGGCCCCAATAAATTAACCATGCAACTGGCACGACCGTTACCTCTTACCGTTACGTTACAAACTCCTCCCAATAATCACACAGCTCTGTCTCTCTCTCTAAAACCTCGTTAAAGCTAAAAGCTCCAATTTTTTCAATACCCATTAGGAATTTTGTACATAACCATGACGAAGAGCCTGATCCCATGGTACACGATTGGGCTCGTGGTAGCATGGTACAGTTCCAACATCGGTGTCTTGCTTCTCAACAAGTACTTGCTCACCAACTATGGTTTCAAGTACCCTGTGTTCCTCACCATGTGTCACATGTCCATGTGTTCTGTGCTCAGCTACGTTGCCATTGCATGTATGAAAGTGGTTCCATTGCAACACATTGCGTCAAAGACACAGTTCGTCAAGATCGCTGGGCTCAGTGTCGTTTTCTGCTTCTCCGTGGTTTGTGGGAATGTGTCGTTGAGGTATATTCCGGTGTCGTTTAACCAGTCAATCGGGGCCACCACGCCTTTCTTCACAGCGGTTTTTGCTTACGTGATGAGCAAGAGGAGGGAGTCTTGGGTTACTTATGTGACTCTCATTCCTGTTGTTGCTGGGGTCATCGTCGCAACTGGGGTAAGACGTGATTCGCGTGAAATCATTTTTACATTGACTCACCATTTTTATTATGCACCAATTATAACATGACGCATTAACAGTTGTGATGTTTTTTGTTTCACTAGGCTTATTATGATGATTTTAGTGGGTGAATTAGTGAAACTCTTGGAAAATTTGGTCAATAGGGGATAAGAAATTGTTTTGGATGTTATCGAACAATGTGGATTTTTTGTTTGTACTGTTTTTAGAGCTTTTTCTTAGTGAAAATGGAGAAAGGTCGAAAAAGTTGCAAATTGAAATATACAAATAACGATAAATTATTCATTGAATAGAGAAATATGTACAGTAAATTGTTTTTAAAAAGTCCAAAGGAGAATTTTGTTCCAATCCACACAAGTTGAGGTTAGGCACTGTTTATGCGCATGCGGTCAGTTATCAATGTTTCAATCCTTCAATTTTGTCTAACAATCAATCAATCTCTTAATTTTTCAACCAATTCTACGATTTTCTCTAACAATCAATGTTCTGATATATGGGGTTTTCAATGACATTGATGGTTGATTATAGAGAAAGCAATAAGATTGTAGAATAAAAAATCCGAATTTTTGAATAAAAATTGGTAATTCATTCATGAATAAAAGAAATTGAGTGAACTATTCAAATCTAGCTCTGATTAGTTCTATAAAATTTGTAGGGCAGGAAAATGATAAAGCTTTTCATTTTGTATATTTCTTCCTTTTCCTTCTTACTTTCTGAGACCCAAATAGAGCCAGAAGGAACCGTTGAAAAGTTAGAGGTGATTAATGAAGAGCTCTTGGATGAACAGATATATACTCTGGTGCAGCTAATCAGTAATTATCAATAAGGGCTGCATTAAGGAATGAATTAGTTTTAGTAATGGTTTACAGGAAGTCAGAGAGGGTATAAATTTTCTGTAATAGATTAATGCTAAATGCAATATATGGTGTGGCACTCAGATTGTCTAGATTGGTATTGAATTGGATGAGTGTGAGTTGTGCAGGCGTGTGCTGAGTCTCATGTGAGGTGTGTACTTGATCAATTGTTTCATTGCTGGCTCTGAATGGTTATCCACTTACCTATTGTGTTGTTGTTGTTGTTGTTGTTGTTGTTGTTTTTTTTTTTTTTTTTTTTTTTTTTTTTTTTTTTTTTTTTTTTTTTTTTTTCAATTAATTAATTATTATTTTTTTAATATCAGAGAAGATGTTTATGTACATGTATTATTTGGTTGTAGGGTGAACCGAGTTTCCATTTGTTAGGGTTTATTGTTTGTGTTTCAGCTACAGCTGGAAGGGCATTCAAGTCAGTGCTTCAGGAAATTTTGCTATCCTCAGAAGAGTATGGATCTATCTTCTTGCTGTTGCAATATTTCAGGAAATTTAAGAATTTAGGCCTTAATTTGGTACTCATTTTTGATAAGCTAGATTGAGAATTTGAGATGATCCCAATGTTTTTTCCAGAGAAAAGCTGAACTCTATGAACCTTCTGCTGTACATGGCACCAATAGCAATAGTTTTCTTAATTCCTGCAACACTGTTGATGGAGGGCAATGTGTTTAAGATCACAGTAGATCTTTCCAGAAGAGATTCCAAAATAGTCTGGTATCTGCTGTTCAATTCTTCACTTGCATATTTTGTGAACTTGACCAATTTCTTGGTCACTAAACACACTAGTGCTTTGACTCTCCAGGTATGCCCCATTTTTTTTAGTTTCTTTTTCTCTCCTTTGTGGTTTACTAAAGTAGTCACACATGATGCTTCAGCAGGTTAATTTTCCATATGATTGTTATGTGTTACATGAAGTTTCAACTACGAAATAATTTTTTCTTGCTTCTAGGGACTTGAACTGTATATTACCGGGTTTCAGTATTTACATTCTTGCTCCCGTTGGTACATACTTGATTCAAATCATTGCTATTAAACTCCTTAGCTCTAATCCAAGTTCCATAAAGGAGTTGTTTTTATGTTATATATATCCTCAACATTAGAACTTTCTTTTTAACTCTGGCTATAGTCTTACCTCAAGTCTCCTAGTACTATCACAGGTTAATAAGTTTATTTAGTTGTCTGGTTTGCCTCTGTCTGAGTTGTTTCCTTAGGCCTTAAGTCCATCCACTCTCAAAAGTTTTTGTATTGTCAATTCCCTTTCTTGACAAATTACTGATTCTGTATATTTCAGTATAGATTTTAAATAACTTCTTTGCTGGCAAGTTTAGGGAACTCAAATTCGAAGCTTTGAAAACACTTGTTAAGGGTGATGCTCATGCAAGCGGTCACAAGCATGTAACAAATTCATAGAGTTTCATCTAATTTGGGAGAGCTTATTTCATTGGTTTATTGGGCTTAAAAAATAAGTTGGGCAAAAGTACACTATACCTAAAAAGTGTAAGCTTTTAAAACGTTGTACATAATTCAAATAAGCTGAATAAACTAAAAATAAGCTATTATACATGGGCACTAAGGAAGACATTTAGTTTTGACTAACTTACCAAAAAATAAAAGACAGAGTAATCCCAAATTCTTAATAGCTTGGCTGGATCAGTCTTGAAAGATTTATCAAATGATACCACTGCTGACATTTTGCTCATGAAAGACCATCTTCTAATAAGATTTAAATTCTTCAAACATTTTCAGGTTCTGGGAAATGCAAAAGGAGCTGTTGCTGTGGTCATTTCAATTTTGATATTTAAAAACCCAGTTTCATTTATTGGGATGGCAGGCTACGGGCTCACGGTCATTGGAGTTGTAATTTACGGTGAAGCCAAGAAGAGATTCAGATGAAAGTTGTGTATGTGATCGGCAAGCAAGCACATTGATCTACCATCCTTTTACTTGGCACGCAGGGACACTATCAAGATTTCAATAACATGGTTCAACCTCTTGCTAACCTGATGCCTATAATGTGCCTGCATAACTTTTACCATTTGGAAGCTATAAAGATAGTATCCATGATTACACACCAACCAAATTCAATAGCAAGCAAGTTCTATACAAAACCATGGATCTCCACTCACTAGGCTGCAGTATCAGCTTTTGTTTCAGGGTACTGTTTGACCTGATGCATTCAAGTCTTTTTTTTTCCTCCTCAAAGCCTCAGACTCAGTGCCATACCTTGATTACATACAGACAGTTATTTCAATATTGTATTCAACATAATCATTGTCAGGATTCAAGTTATTCAATCCGCAGGGACATGTTTGATAGTATAATTTGTTTCTACCTTTCACAGAAAATTAGAACTTTTTTTTTTGTGTGTGGATGTTGTTGGTACCTCAAAAATCTTCAAAGTGATTTCCTGCTTTCATTCTAATGTCAAGTTAGTCAATAAATTGTGATTAAATCTAGATACACCATGAATCATTCCTAGATCACTGTCAGGAATATGATGCTGTTGATATGGTGATATTCTTTAGTATCCTCAACTTGACCACATATATACTCTTGTAGAATGAATAAAGCTGTCCTCTTTAACATGGAAACATAAAGCAGTGTTGCCATTGTGGTTGCTGCAACTATTCCAAGTTACTAACTCTTTATATTGGCACATTGTATAGAGGGAATTATGCCGTATGAAGGCCACTGATTTTAGGCTAAGATTACTTAAATGAATATTGTGATATCGGCGGCATCTAAGTCGTAGTCTCAAATTTTTGGAAATCGGCCATGTCAAGAGATAAAATAGAAACCTAAACTCTATTTTTTCATATGACATCTTAACCACCCCTTCTTTTATTAGAGTATAAGTATAATTAAATTGGTGACTTTGCAAAAAAGAATAGTTTCAATCTGATTTCCTTTTCCATGTGACATCTAAACCACCCTTCTCCATATTCTAAGCATAATTAAATTGATTATTTGCACACCTTTGTTATTTATAAACAAGGAAACATAAAATAATGCACAGAATAACAAGAGGAAAGCAAATTCCTTATATTTAACAAATATTATACGATGATGGTCCCACTTTATAGGTCCAATTCACATGTATTCTCTTGGATAATTAGTATCAACTTCTAAGAATGGAATAGACTAATGAGTCACTTAACAAATAAAATTCATATAAATCAAAGATTATTTCTATGCTTGGTTTGGGATTATTTCAACAATCTGATATTACCCAAAGAACTTAATCAACTGTGTAGTTGAGGCACGAGTCAAATTCCACTATAGGTGGGAAGCTGCATTATGCACCAATGATACAACTAGTCATTGGAACTTTTATCCTTCTTCTTGATGATGATTCACAATCACAGGCCACTGCCTCCATACATCACAAATGGCCCATGTGGAAACCATATATTCTTATCCCATTGGCTTTCATGTACTTCTTTATATTAACCAAGCACAATTCCTACGCGTTCTCTTGACGGTAAGTTCCATGGTCTCAGACGTGACATAAAACCTGAAATCTTATATTCAATTCACCATATTATTGGTTAATAGATTTTTTGGGTGTTTCATGTGTAAGGAGTAGAATAATCCATGAAAGGCCAAGAGAGCGAAGACATCACTTCTTCTTTTGTTTTTTTATTGAAAAAAGTTTATTTCCAAACTAGTTTAGACAAAAACCATTCAAACTCTACTAATATCTTTTTATTAGATGTAAATTTTGAAAATCTAATTGTTGAATTGCATGTTAATATTATATCCCTCATACTTGCAAAATTTCAATAAGATTAAAAATCAATAAGTATGTCATCAATCAAATGTTTAAAATTTTAAAATTTTTGTGATTTAAAGTTATATATAAAAAATAAGTTTATTAATCATATAGAAAATAACATCCAATTTAACTAAATTTGACATGCATATTAAGAACATGAAAATTCAACGATTATATTTTCAAAATTCACTTCCAATATAAAAGATATAAGAGGAGTTTAAATTATTTCTCTCATTATCTCTATATATTAATAGAATTCATAAAGTTAATTATGGTTTTAGAAAATGTCAAAAATACCCCGAATCTAATTAGATAATATTTATTCTTAAAAGATTTTAAAAAATGGGGTTAAAATTAGAAAAACTTTTTTCTTAAAAATTAGCACATTCTCTGTTTAAATATATTTCACGTACATTTGATACAATTTTTCTTAAAAATTAGCACATACTAAACTTAGCAATTTACTTCATTTCAAATCTTAAATTTTAATTTCTTAAAAATTCATTCCTGTGTAACCTCACTAATAATAAATAAATTTAAATTAAAAAATTACATTAAATTTAAAATATAAAAAGAGTCTCATTGTGGGTATGAATTACGTATTTTTAACTAGCGTTGATTATTATAAACTGGCGTGTAAGAACTGACGTATAAGAAATTTAAAAATGTGAGTTGAAATTGTATTATTGTGAAATGACTACTTTATTTGGATAAATTACCCCTTTCTATTCAAAGAAAAAAAAAGGGGACTACTTATGAGTGCCAGATTACACACGACTCATCATCCAAATCCAAAAGTTCTTGGCCATTAATAAAAAAGTACTAACTTTACTTTAATTGATTTTTTTTATTATTAATTTTTGTCAAGTTACCTACATCAAAGATGACAAGAACACGTATGTTTGGTAGTTTTGTAAGTATTTGGTATGTACAAGTGTCACTTGCTATCTTCGCCCATCTTTGACCAATCCGGGCAGACCAAATAATCAATTATTCAAAATTACAGTTATATCCTCTTGTTTTCTTATATAGTCCGTACTCCTTTGTGCGTTGCGACTCTTATTTATCCCATTTCAATGTATAAACTAATAAACGGCCGCAAAAAATTCATAGAGAGGGAAAAAAACATATATATATATATATATATTCACACACTAGTATTATTCACGTGTGTGATGCTAGACTTGATAAAGATTCATATTGAAGCTAAAAAATTTTAAAATAATTAAAATTAAATTATTAAATAAATAATAATAATAAATTATAAAATAAGTAAATAATTTTAATAAAAAAATTACTCTAAGTTTCTAATTGTTTAGAGTATAATTAGTCTTTATAAGTGTTTATCTATTTTTCTATATTAAAATTCTCTTTGTGCTTTGTGTTATCTTAATATGAGATATGGAATGAGTTTGATCATTGCTATTTAAGTTATGTTTAATTTATGCTGTAAAATAGTTCTTTAATACTGATTTTTTTTCTCATGATAGTCTAATTGAAAAAATCAACACACACAAATTAAATACAATAACCAAAACCCAAATCAAAATATATACAAGAGTTCAAAAATTGAGAATATAAAAAATAAAAAATAAAAACTTACCTAAGAGAACCAAGAACTTAAATGGGTGTCTATTATTTTGCTTCTTTATAGTAAACTTCCTTTAACTTTATATCTTGCATGCAAATTTAGAAGTAGAGAACAATAAGTAAGATGAATTTATTAGATTAAAACATAAGAGTAAGTTGCATTTAAAAAAAAAATACAACAACATGTAGTGTATTGTGTGAGATTTAATTATAGGGATAACTTATTAGTTAAGAAGGATTGTATCGAAAAACCATGATTGAATATATATGTGTGTGTGTGTGTGTGTGTGTGTGTGTGTGTGTGTTTGGGGGGGGGGGGACGAGGATCGAAAGTAGTTAATAGAGATCGAAGTAGTTAATAGAGACAACAAGAGTAACTTCGAGGAGGGAAACTTTACGGAGAGGACTTGTTTAACTAATAAGGAGTTTGGGTTGATGTTACTGATGAAGATGTTGAGAGTTCTTACTTAACCTCAAGACGGCCGAGAATCCGGAATGAAGGAAGCATGGTGCAATCCCAGGGAAATAAAGGTAACTTGGTCCTGAACAAGGAAGAGAAGAAAAATGAAGGATAAGGAAACCATCCCTCTACATTAAATGCACTACAACTACTTAATTGATTGCATTAATGGAGAAATGACATTGAACAGTATCCCTAACATCTCATATTTAGTTGTAAAAACCTTCTAGCAAGGTCTTGATGGAACAAGTATCAAGAAAGTCTAATCCCAACCCTCCAAATTTAAGATCTAGATGCATCCTTGCTAATTTATATAAAGTCAAGAAGCACCTGGATCAATGGGACTAAAGATTGGGGGGGGGGGGGGAACAAAAAAGAGAGAAAAACCATTCAATTGTACTTTCATCCTCGGACTGAACCCGAGGACGAACACTTAGCATAGAGTATTTTACTATGATTTTTGTCTCTTGTTACAGCATGGGTACTTAAAGGTTGACCTTGCATCCTATCTCTACAAATTAATTGTGTGAGTGAGCAGTAACTTAATTAAAACAAAGTCTTAATTAGTTAAGGTATTTTTAGCCCGTCACAATATAAGTTATAAAAATTTAAGAATAGAATTTTAGTTAAAGAAGAATTTAAATTTCTAAAACTTAGATGATAAAGTTTTATCTAAATTACATTTGAATAAAGTTTAGTTACAAAATTATACATAAAAAAATAGAAATGAATATCTTTTTATTGGAGGTGAATTTTGAAAAATTCATCATTGGATTACATTTTCTTCTTATATCCTTCATACTTGCAAATTTTTTAGAAAATTAAAGATCAATAGCACTACCATCAATAAATTGTTTAAATTGCAAGTTTTTTTTAGTTTAAAATTATACATAAAATATAAGTTTATAGATCATATATTAAATAATAAATGACTAGTGCAAAATTTTACATTTGTATAAAGAGCATAAAGAACATGCAATATAACAATTTAATTTTCAAAATATGTAATAATTTTTAAAGGAAGTTTTAGCTAAACTTTGTAGCTAAAGAAAATTTTTAAATTATACAACCAATTTTGTAGCTAAATTTTATCCATTAAATTATTGTTAAATCTTATCCCTTAGTCAAGAGCTTTGTATAGCTTAATATTCTAATAAAATATTAATTTAATAAGATACAACTTGAGGGGAAAACAAAAAACAAAAATAAAAAAACAAAAGCAAAAAGTGTGGGTATTTAAGTTTAGAAATTTTTTATAATAGACTTTTAGTTTGAATAGAGTTTAAATTTTTTTAAAATTATTGTTAAATCATGCAACTTGAGGAGAAAAAAAAGTGATTATTGTTAAATTTTATCCCTTAGTCAAAATGTGAGTTTTTTTTTTTTTTTAGAAAGAAAACGTGGTGTTTTGTGTGGGATTTAAGTTTATAAATTTTTTATAAATGACTTTTAGTTTGAATAGAATTTAAAATTGTTAAAATTTAAATGATAAAATTTTACCTAATTTAAAAAGTTGTTAAATATTATCCCTTAATTGAGGAAATATATCATATATATATATATATATATATATATATAATTAATTAGTGAGAATAGCCACTTGACTCAACCACAAAAAGCCATTGCTGAATATACATAAGTTCTAAAAATGTTGATAATAAACTTTTAATTGGAGTAGAATTTAAATATTTAAAACTTAGATGATAAATCTTTATCTAAATTAAATTATTGTTAAGTATTATCCTTATACAAGAGCTTTGTAGCTTAATATACTAATAAAATATTAATTTAATAATATGCAACTTGAGAAAAAAAAGTGTGAGTTGTGTGAGATTTAAGTTTAGCAATTTTTTTATAATAGACCTTTAATTTTAATAGAATTTAAAATTTTTTTAAATTATTATTCAATCATGCAATTTGAGGGGGAAAAACTTGGGTTGTGTAGGATTTAAGTTTAGAAAATTTTGATAATAGACTTTTAGTTTGAATATAATTTAATTTTTTTTTAATTATTGTTAAATCTTATCCGTAGTCAAAACGTGGACTGTTTTTATTTTAATTAATAAAATTAATTTACTAATTAGTGAGAGTAGCCACTTGACCCAACTACAGTTTTTAAGCCTAATTTTTATTATACTTGAGGAAAAAAAAAACAAAAAACGTGGGTTGTGTAGGATTTAAGTTTAGAAATTTTTGCTAATAGACTTTTATGTTTGAATAGAATTTAGATTTGTTTTAGATTATTGTTAAATCTTATCCTTTGGTCAAAATGTGAGTATTTTTAAATAAAATTAATTTATTAATTCGTGAAAGTAGCCACTTGCTTCAACCATGACTTCTAAGTCTAAATTTTATTATATTTCATTAAAAATAACAAAAACAAAAACATGAGTTGTATGGATTTAAGTTTAGAAATTTTTAATGATAGACTTTTAGTTTGAATAGAATTTAATTTTTTTTTTTTTATAAATTATTGTTAGATCTTATCCTTAGCCAAAATGTGGGGTTTGAAATTTTTTTAATTTACTAATTAGTAAGAGCAGTCACTTTGCTCAATCATGGCTTCTAAGCCAAACTTTTAGTATATAGTATATGATAATATAAATATATACATNACGAGGATCGAAAGTAGTTAATAGAGACAACAAGAGTAACTTCGAGGAGGGAAACTTTACGGAGAGGACTTGTTTAACTAATAAGGAGTTTGGGTTGATGTTACTGATGAAGATGTTGAGAGTTCTTACTTAACCTCAAGACGGCCGAGAATCCGGAATGAAGGAAGCATGGTGCAATCCCAGGGAAATAAAGGTAACTTGGTCCTGAACAAGGAAGAGAAGAAAAATGAAGGATAAGGAAACCATCCCTCTACATTAAATGCACTACAACTACTTAATTGATTGCATTAATGGAGAAATGACATTGAACAGTATCCCTAACATCTCATATTTAGTTGTAAAAACCTTCTAGCAAGGTCTTGATGGAACAAGTATCAAGAAAGTCTAATCCCAACCCTCCAAATTTAAGATCTAGATGCATCCTTGCTAATTTATATAAAGTCAAGAAGCACCTGGATCAATGGGACTAAAGATTGGGGGGGGGGGGGGAACAAAAAAGAGAGAAAAACCATTCAATTGTACTTTCATCCTCGGACTGAACCCGAGGACGAACACTTAGCATAGAGTATTTTACTATGATTTTTGTCTCTTGTTACAGCATGGGTACTTAAAGGTTGACCTTGCATCCTATCTCTACAAATTAATTGTGTGAGTGAGCAGTAACTTAATTAAAACAAAGTCTTAATTAGTTAAGGTATTTTTAGCCCGTCACAATATAAGTTATAAAAATTTAAGAATAGAATTTTAGTTAAAGAAGAATTTAAATTTCTAAAACTTAGATGATAAAGTTTTATCTAAATTACATTTGAATAAAGTTTAGTTACAAAATTATACATAAAAAAAATAGAAATGAATATCTTTTTATTGGAGGTGAATTTTGAAAAATTCATCATTGGATTACATTTTCTTCTTATATCCTTCATACTTGCAAATTTTTTAGAAAATTAAAGATCAATAGCACTACCATCAATAAATTGTTTAAATTGCAAGTTTTTTTTAGTTTAAAATTATACATAAAATATAAGTTTATAGATCATATATTAAATAATAAATGACTAGTGCAAAATTTTACATTTGTATAAAGAGCATAAAGAACATGCAATATAACAATTTAATTTTCAAAATATGTAATAATTTTTAAAGGAAGTTTTAGCTAAACTTTGTAGCTAAAGAAAATTTTTAAATTATACAACCAATTTTGTAGCTAAATTTTATCCATTAAATTATTGTTAAATCTTATCCCTTAGTCAAGAGCTTTGTATAGCTTAATATTCTAATAAAATATTAATTTAATAAGATACAACTTGAGGGGAAAACAAAAAACAAAAATAAAAAAACAAAAGCAAAAAGTGTGGGTATTTAAGTTTAGAAATTTTTTATAATAGACTTTTAGTTTGAATAGAGTTTAAATTTTTTTAAAATTATTGTTAAATCATGCAACTTGAGGAGAAAAAAAAGTGATTATTGTTAAATTTTATCCCTTAGTCAAAATGTGAGTTTTTTTTTTTTTTTAGAAAGAAAACGTGGTGTTTTGTGTGGGATTTAAGTTTATAAATTTTTTATAAATGACTTTTAGTTTGAATAGAATTTAAAATTGTTAAAATTTAAATGATAAAATTTTACCTAATTTAAAAAGTTGTTAAATATTATCCCTTAATTGAGGAAATATATCATATATATATATATATATATATAATATTAATTAGTGAGAATAGCCACTTGACTCAACCACAAAAAGCCATTGCTGAATATACATAAGTTCTAAAAATGTTGATAATAAACTTTTAATTGGAGTAGAATTTAAATATTTAAAACTTAGATGATAAATCTTTATCTAAATTAAATTATTGTTAAGTATTATCCTTATACAAGAGCTTTGTAGCTTAATATACTAATAAAATATTAATTTAATAATATGCAACTTGAGAAAAAAAAGTGTGAGTTGTGTGAGATTTAAGTTTAGCAATTTTTTTATAATAGACCTTTAATTTTAATAGAATTTAAAATTTTTTTAAATTATTATTCAATCATGCAATTTGAGGGGGAAAAACTTGGGTTGTGTAGGATTTAAGTTTAGAAAATTTTGATAATAGACTTTTAGTTTGAATATAATTTAATTTTTTTTTAATTATTGTTAAATCTTATCCGTAGTCAAAACGTGGACTGTTTTTATTTTAATTAATAAAATTAATTTACTAATTAGTGAGAGTAGCCACTTGACCCAACTACAGTTTTTAAGCCTAATTTTTATTATACTTGAGGAAAAAAAAA
Source organism: Quercus suber (assembly GCF_002906115.3). Lineage (NCBI taxonomy): Eukaryota > Viridiplantae > Streptophyta > Magnoliopsida > Fagales > Fagaceae > Quercus > Quercus suber. The sequence goes on from NW_027069878.1 coordinate 639,082, forward strand.
ACAAAAAACGTGGGTTGTGTAGGATTTAAGTTTAGAAATTTTTGCTAATAGACTTTTATGTTTGAATAGAATTTAGATTTGTTTTAGATTATTGTTAAATATATATATATATATATAATTTTTGCCACATCATTTTCATTTTAATTTAAACTCATCACTCAAATTACATTTTTGCTCATCAATAGTAACTTGCCATTTAGGATTTTTTTTTAATAAAAATATTATGAAAATATTGTACACACAACATTTCTTAATAAAAAAAAACTCATACTCCCAGCTTTTAGTGGTCTTGTCTTTAATTTGCCAAAAAATTTCATAATAAGTAATAAAATTAAAATAAGGTTAAAATATAATTATATAAATTCAGTTTTTCTTTTTTAATAATTTGGCAACAAGGCCATTTTTAGTTGATTCATTTAGTTCGGTGAACTCTAAAGGTCTCTGTTAGAAGCATTAAGAAGTATTAGTTGAATTTATGAGACTCTTGATAACGGTTAATAAAATTAATACTTATTAGTTAGATATTAACTATAATTTTTTTTAAATATAGTAAAAAAAAGACTATTATAATTAAGGAAAATGCTAAATATATTCTAAATTTTATTACAAGAAGATGTTGTAATAACTGTAACTTTTTATGATTTATGATAATCAATTTCAAATTTTTATGTAATAAAAATTGTATTATCTTTCACATTACTTAAAAAAATATTTATTTATTTTTAAAGAAGAAGAACATTACTTTAGAATTAAACTAAACAATGATTGCAACTACAATAATTGGGAAAAATATTCATTAAAAAAAGAGAGAAAAAAATGTCACTTGATTAAACTAACATATCTTTTTTACTTAATAATTGGGTAGAAAGAAATTAAGTAACAAGAGTAAACAAAAAGCAACTCCTCCCAAAAAAAACAAAAAGCAAGGAAATAATAATTTCACACAAGTGGGGAGGAAAACAAAAGAATAAACAAAAGCTGACGAAGAAGAAAGATAAAAAAAAAATAAATAAATATATAAAAAAAAAAAACTGAATAAGCTGCAGCAGAGGAGAGAGAGAGAGAGAGGGAGAGAGAGAGAGAGAGAGTCTGCCTACCTTCCATACTCGCTTCTTTCCTTTTCCCGAGATTCCCGTTGCCCCATACAACTCTCTCTACCTCTCTATAAATACGCCTATTTTCTCTCTCTCAGTTCTCTCTCTCTCTCATTTTTTTGGCACAACAAAAAACACTAGTCGTTTTGTTTTCTCTCTTTCTCTCTCACTCTCCGCCTGCTAGTTCCGCCGTTCGTTTTACGCAATGGTAGCCGATAGCAAGTCCAAATCCGATATCTCCTTCGCCGGAACTTTCGCTAGCAGCGCTTTCGCCGCTTGTTTCGCCGAGGTACTTCCAAAAAATTTATAAGAATAAAATCACTCATTATTCATTAATTTTAAATTAGAACTTTTTTTGATAGTATAATTTGTTTCTACCTTTCACAGAAAATTAGAACTTTTTTTTTTTTTTTGCGTGGATGTTGTTGGTACCTCAGAAGTCTTCAAAGTGATTTCCTGCTTTAATTCTAATGTCAAGTTACTCAATAAATTGTGATTAAATCTAGATACATCATGAATCATGCTTGATTACTATCAGGAATATGATGCTGTTGATATAGTGATATTCTTTAGTTTCCTCAACTTGACCACATATATACTCTTCTAGAATCAATAAAGCTGTCCTCTTTCAACAATCTGATATCACCCAAAGAACTTAATCAACTGTATAGTTGAGGCACGAGTCAAATTCCACTATACGTGGGAGGCTGCACTACGCACCGATGATACAAACTTGTCATTGGAACTTTTATCCTTCTGCTTGATGATGATTCACAATCACAGGCCACTGCCTCCATACATCACAAATGGCCCATGTGGAAACCATGAGATATGGAATGAGGTTTGATCATTACAATTTGAGTTATGTTTAATTTATGCTGTAAAATAGTTCCTTAATACCGATTTTTTTTTAATAATAGTCTAATTGAAAAAATCAACACACACAAATAAAATACAATAACCAAAACTAAAATCAAAATATACACAAAAGAGTTCAAAATTTGAGAATATAAATAAATAAATAAATAAATAAAAACTTACCTAAGACATCCAAGTACTTAAATGGGTGTCTATTATTTTGCTTATTTATAGTAAACTTTCTTTAGTTTTATATCTTGCATGCAAATTTAGAAAAAGAGAACAATAAGTAAGATAAATTTATTAGATTAAAACATAAGAGTAAGTTGTATTTAAAAAAAAAAAATACAACAACATGGAGTGTATTGTGTAGGATTTAATTATAGGGATAGCTTATTAGTTAAGATGAATTGTATCGAAAAACCAAAACTATATATATATATATATATAAGTTTTGAAAATTTTAATAATGGAATTTAGTTGGAGAAGAATTTAAATTTTTAAAACTTAGATAATAAAATTTCTCTAAATTACATTTGGACAAAGTTTAGTTACAAAATTATACCTAAAAAAAATAGAAATGAATATCTTTTTATTGTAGGTGAATTTTGATAAATCTATTATTGGATTATATTTTATTCTTATATCCTCCATGCTTGTAAAATTTCTAAAAAATTAAAGATTAATAGAGTTGCCATCAATAAATTGTTTAAATTGCAAGTTCTTTTAGTTTAAAATTATACATAAAATATAAGCTTATAGATTATATAGTAAATAATATCCGATTAGTATAAAATTTGACATTTGTATCAAGAGCATAAAGAACATGCAATATAATGGTTTGATTTTCAAACTATGTAGTAATTTTTAAAGGAAGTTTTAGTCTTAGGATACAATTAATTTTGTAGCTAAACTTTGTCCATTAAATTATTGTTAAATCTTATCCCTTAGTCATGAGTTTTGTATAGCTTAATATCCTAATAAAATTTTAATTTAATAAGATACAACTTGAGGAAAAAAAAAAAAAAACAAAAACAAAAACAAAAGCAAAAGCGTGGGTATTTAAGTTTAGAAATTTTTTATAATATACTTTTAGTTTGAATAAAATTTAAATTTGTTTTAAATTATTATTAAATCATGCAACTTGAGTGGCAAAAAACAAAATAAAAAATGTGATTTATCATTTTAATAAACAAAATATATATATATATATATATATAATTTTTGCTACATCATTTTCATTTTAATTTAAACTCACCACTTAAATTACATTTTTTCTCATCAATAGTAACTTACCATTTAGGATTTTTTTTTTTTAAAGTATTGTGAAAATATTATATACATAGCATTTCTTAATAAAAAAAAACTTATATCCCCAACTTTTAGTGGTCTTGTCTTTAATTTGCCAAAAAAATTTCATAATAAGTAATAAAATTGTATAACTTCAGTTTTTTATTTATTTATAATAATTTAGCACCAATGCTATTTTTAGTTAATTCATTTAGTTTAGTGAATTCTGAAGGTCTTTGTTAGAAGCATTAAGAAGTATTAGTTGAATTATGAAACTCTTGATAACTATTAATAAAATTAATACTTATTGGTTAGATATTAACTATAAATTTGTTTTTTCACTAAAGTATTAAAAAAAGATAAAGAAAAAAGAGAGACTATTTTATAATTAAGGAAAATGCTAAATATATTCTAAATTTTATTAGAAAAAGATTTACAAATTGATGTTGTAATAACTGTAACTTTTTTGTGATTTAATAATCAATTTCAAAATTTTATATAATAAAAATTGTATTATATTTCACATTACTAAAAAAAAAAAAAATTTAAGGAAGAAGAACGTTACTTTAGAATTAAACTAAACAATGATTGCAACTACAATAATTGGGAAATTATTCCTTAAAAAAAGAGAGAAAAAAATGTCGCTTGATTAAGCTAACATATATTTTTACTTAATAAATAAGTAGAAAGAAATTAAGAGACAAAAGTAAACAAAAAGCAACTCCTCCCAAAAAAAAAAACAAAAAGCAAGGAAATAATAATTTCAAACAAGTGGGGAGGAAAACAAAGAATAAAATCAATAAATAAAAGCTGACGAAGAAGAAAGTTCAAAAAAACTGAATGGCAGAGAGAGAGAGAGAGAGAGAGAGAGAGTCTGCCTACCTTCCATACTCGCTTCTTTCCTTTTCCCGAGATTCCCGTTGCCCCATACAACTCTCTCTACCTCTCTATAAATACGCCTATTTTCTCTCTCTCAGTTCTCTCTCTCTCTCATTTTTTTGGCACAACAAAAAACACTAGTCGTTTTGTTTTCTCTCTTTCTCTCTCACTCTCCGCCTGCTAGTTCCGCCGTTCGTTTTACGCAATGGTAGCCGATAGCAAGTCCAAATCCGATATCTCCTTCGCCGGAACTTTCGCTAGCAGCGCTTTCGCCGCTTGTTTCGCCGAGGTACTTCCAAAAAATTTATAAGAATAAAATCACTCATTATTCATTAATTTTAAATTAGAACTTTTTTTGATAGTATAATTTGTTTCTACCTTTCACAGAAAATTAGAACTTTTTTTTTTTTTTTGCGTGGATGTTGTTGGTACCTCAGAAGTCTTCAAAGTGATTTCCTGCTTTAATTCTAATGTCAAGTTACTCAATAAATTGTGATTAAATCTAGATACATCATGAATCATGCTTGATTACTATCAGGAATATGATGCTGTTGATATAGTGATATTCTTTAGTTTCCTCAACTTGACCACATATATACTCTTCTAGAATCAATAAAGCTGTCCTCTTTCAACAATCTGATATCACCCAAAGAACTTAATCAACTGTATAGTTGAGGCACGAGTCAAATTCCACTATACGTGGGAGGCTGCACTACGCACCGATGATACAAACTTGTCATTGGAACTTTTATCCTTCTGCTTGATGATGATTCACAATCACAGGCCACTGCCTCCATACATCACAAATGGCCCATGTGGAAACCAGATATTCTTATCCTATTGGCTTTTATGTATTTCTTTATATTAACCAATCACAATTCTTATACATTCTCTTGATGGCAAGTTTCATGGTCTCGGACATGACATAAAATCTAAAATCTTATATTCAATTCACCATATTATTGGTCGATAGATTTTTTAGGTGTTTCATGCGTGAGGAGTAGAATAATCATCGAAAGGCCAAGAGAGTTAAGTCATTACTTCATCTTTTTTTTTTTTTGGAAGAAGTTTATTTCCAAACTAGTTTAGACAAAAACCATTCAAACTTTGCCAATATTTTTTTTATTAGATGTGAATTTTGAAAAATCTAACTATTGAATTGTATGTTCTTATTATATCCCTCATACTTACAAAATTTCAATAAGATTAAAAATTAATAATTATGTCATCAATCAAATATTTAAAATTTTCAAACTTTTGTGATTTAAAGTTATATATAAAAAATAAGTTTATTAATCAAATAGAAAATACTCCCATAACATCCAATTTAACAAAATTTGATGTGTATATTAAGAACATAAATAACATGAAAATTCACCAATTATATTTTCAAAATTCACTTCCAATGAAAAGATGTAAAAGTAGTTTAAATTATTTCTCTCATTATGGGTCATTTGGTATTGTTGTTTAAATAACAGTGTTCAGTGTCATCACAACATGTATTTTTGCAAAAAAAAATTTACCTATATGTATTTTAAATAATATTACTAAAAATTTCTTACCAAACGAGTCCAATATTTTTTATGAGTATTGATTATTATAAACTAGCGTGTAAGAACTGACATGTAAGAAGTGTGAGTTGAAATTGTATTATTGTAAAATGACTATATTATTTGGGAAAATTACCCCTTTCTATTCAAAGAAAAAAAAAAGGGACTCCTTATGAGCACCAGAATACACATGACTCATCATCCAAATCCAAAAGTTGTTGGCCATTAAAAAAAAAGTACTTACTTTACTTTAATTGATTTTTTTTTTTTTTTGTCAAGTTACCTACAGGCTACATTAAAGTTGATAAGAACACGTACGTTTGGTAGTTTTGTAAGTATTTGGTATGTGCTTCTCAAAAAAAAAAAAAAAAAAATGTATTTGGTATGTCCAGGTGTCACTTGCTATCTTCGCCCATCTTTGACCAATCCGGGCAGACCAAATAATCAATTATGCAAAATTACTGTTATATCCTCTTTGTTTTCCTTGTGTTAGTCCTACTCCTTTGTGCGTGGCGACTCGTAGTTATCCCATTTCAATGTATAAACTAATTAACGGCCGCAGAAAATTCAAAGAGCGGGAAACGCAATATATAACACACTCTAGTATATGAAAATTCATACTTAAGCCAAAATTTTTTAAAATAATTAAAACTAAATTATTAAATAAATAGTAATAATAAATTATAAAATAAGTAAATAATTTTAATAAAAAATTACTTTAAGTTCTAATTGTTTAGAGATTATTCTTTATAAGTGTTTATCTATTTTTATATATTAAAATTCTCTTTGTGCTTTGTGTTATCTGAATATGAGATATGGAATGAGTTTGATCATTACAATTTGAGTTATGTTTAATTTATGCTGTAAAATAGTTCCTTAATACCGATTTTTTTTTTAATAATAGTCTAATTGAAAAAATCAACACACACAAATAAATACAATAACCAAAACTAAAATCAAAATATACACAAAAGAGTTCAAAATTGAGAATATAAATAATAAATAAATAAATAAAAACTTACCTAAGACATCCAAGTACTTAATGGGTGTCTATTATTTTGCTTATTTATAGTAAACTTTCTTTAGTTTTATATCTTGCATGCAAATTTAGAAAAAGAGAACAATAAGTAAGATAAATTTATTAGATTAAACATAAGAGTAAGTTGTATTTAAAAAAAAAAAATACAACAACATGGAGTGTATTGTGTAGGATTTAATTATAGGGATAGCTTATTAGTTAAGATGAATTGTATCGAAAAACCAAAACTATATATATATATATATATAAGTTTTGAAAATTTTAATAATGGAATTTAGTTGGAGAAGAATTTAAATTTTTAAAACTTAGATAATAAAATTTCTCTAAATTACATTTGGACAAAGTTTAGTTACAAAATTATACCTAAAAAAAAGAAATGAATATCTTTTTATTGTAGGTGAATTTTGATAAATCTATTATTGGATTATATTTTATTCTTATATCCTCCATGCTTGTAAAATTTCTAAAAAATTAAAGATTAATAGAGTTGCCATCAATAAATTGTTTAAATTGCAAGTTCTTTTAGTTTAAAATTATACATAAAATATAAGCTTATAGATTATATAGTAAATAATATCCGATTAGTATAAAATTTGACATTTGTATCAAGAGCATAAAGAACATGCAATATAATGGTTTGATTTTCAAACTATGTAGTAATTTTTAAAGGAAGTTTTAGTCTTAGGATACAATTAATTTTGTAGCTAAACTTTGTCCATTAAATTATTGTTAAATCTTATCCCTTAGTCATGAGTTTTGTATAGCTTAATATCCTAATAAAATTTTAATTTAATAAGATACAACTTGAGGAAAAAAAAAAAAAACAAAAAACAAAACAAAAGCAAGTTGCCCCGTACGACTCTCTCTCTCTCTCTCTCACTTCTCTCTCTCTCTCTCTCTCTCTCTCTCATTTTTTTCGCACAACAAAAAACACTAGTCGTTTTTGTTTTCTCTCTCTCTTTCTCTCTCGCACTCCGCCTGCTAGCTACGCCGTTCGTTTTACGCAATGGTGGCCGATAGCAAGTCCAAATCCGATATCTCCTTAGCCGGAACTTTCGCTAGCAGCGCTTTCGCCGCTTGTTTCGCCGAGGTACTTCAAAAAACAAAATCACTCACTTTTCATTAATTTTAAATTATATTTGGATTTTTAATAGATTATATTAATATTGTTTGTGCATGTGAAAATGTTAGCAACACTATCCTTCAATTGAATCAACAATTTTCTAGTTTGTACCTTGCGATCTCTCTCTCTCTTTCTCTGTTTGGTGATTGATCAAATAGTATCTGTAAGACTGTTTGTTTGTGTGTTTTGAAAATTATTATAAAATATTAAAGAATTTTGTGAAGGCTAGTTATGATTTGTTCTTATCGATATCATTGATATGTGAGAGATGTGGCTATCTGAGACACTGAGTTTAGCAAATCAATTTCTAGGTCTTGGAAATTGGATTCACTAAAACAAATTGATTGCACTTGCACATTTCCATGTTGAATTTGAGCGTTATACATAGGTTGGAGAAAGCATGACCTTTGAGCTTTTGGAGATCAATACAGTTCAGTAGGAAATGACTAAGATTTGCTGATTTTGTTTTTTAACTCTCTTTTTTTGTGTTTTAGTTTATCCATAATAGACAAGGATCCTTTAGAGCTCTTAGGATAACTCGAGCATGGAGTTCTTAAAGTTCTTAACTCGAGCGGATTGGATTTTGTTATGTCATCGGCTTTTAAACAAATGTCGACTATTATTGTTTTGGTATCTGCTTAAATTATTGATGACGTGGCAAAATCCAATTTACTCATTTTACAATGGATGGATTACTCCATTTAATGATATTGTTGTTCTAATTGCTGAATTTTGGTACAATTGAGTTTTAAGAGTTCATTTGTTTAAACAATAAGAATGGTCGGTGGGTGAGGTCAGGGATTCAAAACCAATTGGTGTGTTGCGTGTGTAACTTATTGATAAAAGAAATATTTAGCTGCATGAACTTGAACCTGATGCAGATTTGTACTATTCCTTTGGACACTGCAAAAGTTAGGCTTCAGCTCCAGAAGAAACCCATTGCAGGGGATGGATTGACCTTACCAAAATACAAGGGTATGCTGGGCACGGTTGCCACCATTGGGAGGGAAGAAGGTTTGGCGGCACTATGGAAAGGCATTGTCCCGGGATTATTGGTATCTGCTTAAATTATTGATGACGTGGCAAAATCCAATTTACTCATTTTACAATGGATGGATTACTCCATTTAATGATATTGTTGTTCTAATTGCTGAATTTTGGTACAATTGAGTTTTAAGAGATCATTTGTTTAAACAATAAGAATGGTCGGAGGGTGAGGTCAGGGATTCAAAACCAATTGGGTGCGATGCGTGTGTAACTTATTGATAAAAGAAATATTTAGCTGCATGAACTTGAACCTGATGCAGATTTGTACTATTCCTTTGGACACTGCAAAAGTTAGGCTTCAGCTCCAGAAGAAACCCATTGCAGGGGATGGATTGACCTTACCAAAATACAAGGGTATGCTGGGCACGGTTGCCACCATTGGGAGGGAAGAAGGTTTGGCGGCACTATGGAAAGGCATTGTCCCGGGATTACATCGTCAATGCCTGTTTGGTGGTTTGAGAATTGGGTTGTATGAACCAGTGAGTTTTTTAATCGGTGCTTATTGAATTATTCTAAATGTATATGTTTTGTTTGCTTGCTGATTTCTGATATGGTTATATTAACTGTCTGCTTGACAGGTTAAAAACTTATATGTGGGCAAGGACTTTGTTGGAGATGCTCCTTTGTCCAAGAAAATACTTGCCGGACTTACCACTGGTGAGCACATTGTTGGAGTTTTTGTAATTATTATTATTTTTTTAATTTGCTAGTTAAGAGAGTATTTTTGTTTTGACGCGTCTTTGTCTTATGGAATAGGTGCCCTGGCAATTATGGTAGCAAATCCAACTGATCTTGTGAAGGTTAGACTTCAAGCTGAAGGAAAATTACCACCTGGTGTGCCAAGGCGTTATAGTGGAGCTCTAAATGCTTATTCGACAATTGTGAAACAGGTTGTGCATCAAACCTTTGAGATTAGAAAAGAATGTCACTTGGTCTCCTTTCAGTTGATAATTTTATTCGCTTTTCCTAAATTGTTTCTTAACTATTAGGAAGGATTTGGGGCTCTTTGGACTGGTGTCGGGCCCAATGTAGCACGAAATGCTATTATAAATGCTGCTGAACTAGCCAGCTATGATCAAGTGAAGCAGGTAAATTCTATAATAAAAAACTCATGATGGTTAAACTTTCCTGTCTTTTGGAGTAAAACTCTTTTTGATACTCCTAACCGATTGGGGTATTTTATTTCAATGCAGACAATCTTGAAAATTCCAGGGTTCACTGATAACGTCTTCACTCATCTCCTTTCTGGTCTGGGGGCAGGGTTTGTTGCAGTCTGTATTGGCTCCCCAGTTGATGTGGTAATCTATCTACATTCACACATGTTCTCTTTCTGAACAGTTTTTTTATTATATTTTGGTGCATGGTGTCAATTTACATTAAGCAGTATTGTGACTCGCATATGATCTCTTTCTGATATGCTTTTGATTTTGGATATGCTGTTGACTGGACTTTGTAGTGGTATCTCTTTGGTAACTATTATGTAAGATGAAGAATTAAAATGATCTTGTTAACTGAGGATAAGACTATGCAGCTTTTACATATTAACATTGGAATCCCTTCTATGTGTCAGTGAACATGTAGCATGTCGACAGTGGATTCCACCACCCCCATTCTTATAATGTTGTCGTTGTTACTATAACTGTGTGATGATTTAAAACTTCTATTCAAGCTGTGAATCCTGTGATTAAGAAAATTTATCCATCATCTTTGAGCCAATTCCATATTGGAATATTATCAGTCCCAGTACGGTACCCACCAAATTAAGTAATACTACAACCAGAAAGAGAATAATACAGTCCTAAGAGAGTATTAGCAATGATAGAGTTTATGTTGCAGGGAGAGAGAATAGGTGTCATAAACGTGGACATACTTGTCCCACTTGTCTTGAGATGCAGATGGGGGCTGAGATTTTGGTTTCTAAATTGAGAAGATGGAGTGGTCAGATAAGGGTCTTGGAGAGAGGGTTCCACTGGTTAGGTGCCATCATGAACAGCCCATGGCTACACACTGCCTTCTTCAATTGGAAAGTCTGTTGCAGTGCTGCTTCCCCTAGTGGTGACTTTAACATGAAACCCACCACTCATCCTTACATAAAATGTCTTTAAAATGGGAAAAAGGTAGTAGACATTCATTGGTTCTGTCAACACACACTGGTCAATACTACTCTCAAAGATGCAGTGACCTGAAAATGCCAAAGGGTCAAGTGTGTGCCTCGTGTGACCACCATGGGCCTTCAATTTAAGCTGTGATTATAAATTTTTAAAGTAGTACTGGCATCCATATGGAAGATTGGAAAGCTGGTCACTTTTGTGCAGGTGAAAGTATGTTTGGTTCAAGACTTGTTTTTATTTTTAGGGACTGAGTTGGTTGCCTGTTATCTTTTCCACTTGTTCAGGACTATGCTTCCTCTTTCTCTTTTTGTGCCTTCTCGTTTTGCTGCAGTAAAGGTGTTGCTTCATCCTATTGATGTTTTAAGTCAGACAAATTTAATTGCTTTAATGGTTTTCTTTTGACAGGTTAAGTCAAGAATGATGGGAGATTCTGCATACAAAAGCACGATTGATTGTTTTGTCAAAACTTTGAAGAATGACGTATGTTTTTTCTTCTTTGACCCTAATAGAACTCGTTCTTTTATTCAGTGGGTTGGCTGGGTAAGAAAAGGAACATCTGCAACCTATAGAAAGTTGCAAAAGTGTGACATAAAATTTGGTGACTTCTGATGTCATTTTGCCTTTTTGCTAATGCTCCTCTTGTGGGGTCATTGTGTGTGAGATGGTCTAGCGAAAAGCTTTTGTAACTGCAAATTGATTTGAGTCTGTTCACATTGATGCATGAATCATAATTCATTTCCAGGAAAAAAAAAAAAAAAAGAAAAAAAAAAGAGAAGTAGAAGGTTTGCATTGCATTATTACATTCTTCCTTGATTCTTATATTAAAAATATATATATATATATATATGCTTCTGTGATTAAAAATATAAAAGTAAAAAAGAAAAGAAAACTAAAGATTTCTCTTTAATTTCTAAGACTTGATTCTTATATTAAAAATATATATATATATATATATGCTTCTGTGATTAAAAATATAAAAGTAAAAAAGAAAAGAAAACTAAAGATTTCTCTTTAATTTCTAAGTTTTCATTACATGAGAAATTATTCTTTTAGTAGGAGGGCCTTGTTCCATATCAATGTTAAACTTAGCATTTTAACACTCTGCAGGGACCATTGGCTTTTTACAAGGGCTTTATCCCAAATTTTGGTCGGCTGGGATCTTGGAATGTGATCATGTTTCTAACATTAGAGCAGGTACAAATTGCAATCTATATATTTTGATTTTGATACTTGCAATTCCCTCTTTTAAAATGTCTTGCATTTTCTCGTGTTTGCTCATACACCGGTTTCCAATTTCTGCTTCAGCAGCAAGATATTATAATTTGTAGTAGGATCAAAAAGCCCATATCAGTAATTGGGGGTTTAGATTCTTCTGTATTAACATTTGAATAATATTAAGAGAATTTGTTCATGGAGATCTTCTATTGCCTCTTGAATCAGGGGACGACAGTAATGCAAGAACAAGCCTCTCTCTTTTTATGTATATTTTTGCATTTATAAGAGTGCTTCTGGAAAAGCTTGCTCATCTTTTCTTCTTTGTTTTGCTTTTCTTCTTCATGACAGGCTAAGAAGTTTGTCAAAAGTATAGAATCTTCATGACCACAAATGTATACAAGCATAGAGCTTATGGATTTTTCAAGTGCTTTGCGCCTGCAGCAATGGAGGCTGTTTAGAAAATAATAATATTTTCAGTTCTCGCTACCTCTTCATTTTGCTAATTCAGATGAAGGGTCCTGCAAGAGAAACATAGAGAACATTTTTTGCTGGATAATAATGATGATCATTGTTTTCTCGATAACATGTTGCTTCCCTGTCATTTCTAGGGATCCAGTTAAACTTTAATCAATAATGTAGCCTTGCTTTCTTTGCCTTGTGCTTGTCCAATTTATCTCTAAATTGCAAGCCCGCCAAAACAAAGTCTTAAGTAAAGATAAACTCATTTTGAGAATTTGCTCAAAATTGAAACAAAAATATATTAGAAACATGAGGAAGAGCCACTAACTTTGAAGATTAATGGAGTGAGAAAGAAGGGAGCGAGGAGAAGTTCTTTAATTTTATCATTTTATGTTCTTCAAAAAGTTGAAAGCCACTTGTTTTGAAACAAATATGGAAAGTTGAGGTTGGTTGAGTTGAATACACATTGATTCAAATCTGTACTATTTCTTAACATTAATCCCAAAGACGGGCCGACATGCATGAAAGAAATGCGTTATTGGGAAACTAGAAAATCATATAATTCAACACAGGTTGCTTTATTGGTATTTCGGCCCACAGCAACCCATAACGTAGAATTTTTATCAATTTGGCCTACTTTGGTCTAGTTCGGTCATTGACTTAATAATAGTTTGGTTTATTTTGGCCCAATTCGGTCCACTTCTGTCTATTTGGTCAATTTCAATCCAATTTGGTCTAATTCTATCAACCTTAATGCAATTCAGTCTAGTTAGTTCTAATTCGGTTTATTCAGTCCATTTCGGTCCAATTCAATCCATTTTCACCTACTTTGGTCCAATCAATATTTTAGCTTATTAATTGTTAGGCCAAACAGCACCTTGGCACCTCCAAGTTCCATTAAAAAAAAATATTACACTTCTTGATTTTTAGGATCTAAATCCCCTCGCCTCACTTGAAATGCGTATTTAAAAAGTTTCAAAAAATTTTAAATTATACTCAATAATAATTTTATTACTAAAAATTTCAAATAAAATATAATTATTTCATCATCTATCATAATTTTTGTATTTTAATATAGTACAAGTTACAAACTAATTACTGCTCTTACACCAAATAACTAAATATATGGATGAATCATGATAGATAATTAGCCTAATTTAATATAGGTGAAAGCTCTATTAATAAAGTTTCAAATGTTTAACTAATTGCTATGAGAGTTTCAATTATATTATAAAATATATTTTTGAATAGGATTTTTAATTAATGTGTATCACATGGGCATGCTATTATTTTTTTTCATAATCTATAATGATTGTAATTAACCCTATAATTTAATAAAAGTTTGAAATAAGACAACATACGTTTTTTTGCCCTAAAGATAGGCATAAAAAACACCACACTGGAGCTATTGGATTTCAAATTTTCAATACCTAACAAAGCTTTGTGAGGTGATATTATTTGTAATTGTAGTTGCGATATGTAAAACCTTTCTCACACAAGAGCACCTACATCAATCAATGTATAAGAGCATAAGGAGAAATTTTGCACATTGGTGATGCCCAATTTTGCGAATCCATATCCAAAGACCCATGAGGAAGAAAGCCCAGTAAGTTGGGAAATGCAAAAGCCCATACGAAGGAAAACTCAATGAAAAGCAAGGCCCAAAGACCCACCAAGAAGACCGAAGAACAAGAAAGGTCCAAAGAAAGAAGTGCAAGTGAAAGCAATCTACGGCAAAACGCAAATCTGTAGCAAAATACAGATCTGCCGCAGAATACAAATCTGCTGTAGAATATAGCCTTGCCGCAGAATACAGTTCTCTGGCAGATTGGCTTCGACAGATGAAGATAAATTGGGCCCAAGACCCTTTTGATCCAGTCAATATTATTTGGCCCACAAAAGCCTAAATCATTTTGTATAAAAAGATAGGCGTGAAAACTGATATGAAGAAGCACGATGAAAAGAAACAAGGAACAACATGAAGTGTCAGCAGTAGGAATCATGTGAAGGAAAGAAAAGCCAAACCAAAAGAAATGACAAGCGCAACAGGAAAAGCATGAGGAAATAAGACACAAAACATGCAGCAGAATGAAACAGAATTAATCTGCTACGGCAAAAACGGCATGGGAACGAAAGAAGACAAAACAGAAAGGTCGGAGCTTCACCAACCTGTACCCAGCCAATACAAGGGAGTTGGGCCCATGGTCAAAGGGGTTTAGAGGGCGTGGTTTGGTGGTGGGAAGAAAATAGGGTCTATATTTGGTTTCCTGCCATGACTTCTTTTAGGAATATATCTTACTGGGATGATATCTTACCCAAAAGAAGGAATAGATAGTTGGGACCATCTGATGCATGCCATAGAGCTAGGTAGTGAGATAACCCAGAGGTAGAGGTATACATCAAGAACAAACAAAAGGGAATTTTGTCGTGAAATGAGTAATGGTGCAGCAAATATGTACTGGAGCAATGGCAATGGTCGGGGCAACCAATAGGTTGGTGGGTAGTCTTGAAAGGATGCCCACAACAAACCAAAAAAAATTTGGTGAAGCCCTAGGGGTAAAAGGGAGAAATTCCGTTGAATCAATTCACTATAAAAGGAGAAGCTAGCCATGGATGAAAGGGGAGACCTGATGGGGACCGAATGGAGAAGCACCTAAGTGAGAAACCCATGGAAGAGAGTAGTAAGCACCTAGGAGAGGCAACCAGGGAGAGGGGGATCCAAAAGGGAAAAGACCTAAGTAAGAAAAACAACCCACAGCAAGATAGTAGTTAGAAACTAAGAGTAAAAAAAAAAAAAAGGAGAGAAAGAAAGAAAGTGGTAAAAAGAAGAAAAAAAATGTGGCAGGAAAAAAAAAAAAAAAAAAACGGAGAGAAAGAAAGAAAGTGGTAAAAAGAAGAAAAAAAATGTGGCAGGAATAGGGGCATGCATCAATAGACCATCTTTTCCCTCCCTTTTAGCAAATCCACTCTTTGAAATCCCTAAAAGTAATAGCTAGTAGCCATTTAGGTCTATTCTCCAAAATGCACAACTTTGATGGCAAAAGCCTATGACAAGGTTGTTTAAGTTGGGGTTTGGGTTCTTTCTTAGTTTACTTATCCTATGGGAGGATTTAATACTTGATTTTAATTGCAAATATATTTGATTTCTCTTATTATAACTTATATTTTCCATATTTAGTCATTCTGCTGTAGCATATTTTTATCACGTCTGCTGCATCAGTTGTTCTGCTGTGGTGTCTTTACTTGCTGTACTAGTTATTTTGCCGTAGTACCTTTTTATTATATTTACCACGATAACTATTATACTAGCTAAACCTTTTCTGCCAAAACTTTCTTTTTTATTTGTTATTACATGTTTTACTTTGACACAAACTAATTATTATCCTGTCATAAGTATATATATACATATATCTTGTCTCTCATGTCCTGCAGAATATATTTTATAGATGTATATGTGAATACGTATAAGTATATATACTCATATATGTATGTATATATATTTGAGAATATGCTAACTCATTTAAACTAACATTTTTTTGATGGGTATTTTCTTTGGATTTTAGATTTGTTTATGTGCAGGAAGTAGAAAAGTATTTTTGCGGTAAGAAAAATGAAGAGTATTAATTCACGTTGTAGAAAGCTTTACTTGCTACACAACAGAAAATTTTACTACGCAACAGACAGCTTTACTGCACAGCAGAAAGTTTTATTGTACAATAGACGGTTTTACTATACGGCAGAAAGTTTTACTGCACAACAGAAAAGTCAAACCTATGGCAGAAACCGGAGAAAAGTTCCTTTTGTGGCAGAAACGTCAATCCTACAGTAGAAACTAGCAGTGGCAGAAACAGAAAAGTCAAGAGAAAAGTTCTTTCTGCGGCAGAAACTGGAGAAAAGTACCTTCTGCGGCAGAAACAGAGAATAAGCCCACTTTGTAGCGTCTTTCCTTGGACTTGGACTCAACATTTGTGCACAAACCGAACCAAATTGAGTTACAATTGGACTGATCTCAACTTCCATAGATAGGTGATTTAAACAAGGAAAATTTGCACAACGACTATAAAAGTGCTCTTAGATTGACTATTTGTGGGGCCTAACTCAGGTGAAAGAGGTGTTATTTATTTGTTTATTTTTGAAATAGAGAGAGGGGTTATTAAAAAAATAAAAAATAAAGGGCCTTGTAAATTTTAATCATGGTTTTTAAAACCAAATTGGACTAATTGAATCAATCGGGAAAAAACCAATAAAAATTAGGAGCCAGACCTATTTTCTGTTCTTTAACCATTTAGGTTTTTAAAACCATGCTTGTAATTACCATTATTTAAAAGGGTAAAATTATTTTTAACAAAAAAATTATATTCCTAAAAAAAAAAAAAAGGTAAAAAGAATAAAATTATATTTCCGATAAACGTCTACCAGTTCAAAACTCTGCGTTTTGTTGAAGAAGAAAAAAGAAGAAGAGAAGCAACGGAGAACAACGACAAAGAACAAACACAGATCGGCGAAACCACAGCGATTACCATAGTGTAAGCTTTTCTTCAGTTCTTTTATTTTTCTTTTACTTTTTTTTTTTCATATATTATTGGTCGAAAATTATTATTATTTTTATTATCTTAGTCTTAGGGTTCTATCTGAAACAAAATTTGTTCGTTTGTTACTATAAATTGTGTTCTTTGTTACTATATGCTTGAATTTATCAAGAAAGGAAAAATAATGCTTTGTGAATGTGGTTTTGGATTTGTGAAAACCAAACACGGCCTTATCAGATTGATTGATTGATTGTTTGTTAATTGTTAAATTAGAGGTAAAGGAATTGATTTTTTTTAGTTACATGATTGATTTTGAAGGGAATTGAGGAGAACAAGTGAAGAAGAAGAGAGAGAGAGAGAGAGAGAGTAGTTGGGTGTTAAAGATGCTTCAGATTCGGCTTAGCAAGGCTCCGGCTGCAGAAGGTGTTGGAGGGACGAAGCCCTTGCCAGTGGATACTGTGACAGTGGCGTGCCCTGACCACCTTGTCCTTGCTGAACTCCCTGTGGCAAAGGGCATTGGTGCAGCCACTTCTGCTTCCCTTGTCAAGACTGTTGGTCGTAGGTCCCGCCGTCCGCTCGGTGAGCGAGTCCACTTCTGCGTTCGTTGTGATTTCCCGGTCGCTATCTATGGACGCCTGGTACTTACACTCTTCTCACAGTTGCCATTGAACTTTCTGTTTCATAATGATGGTCTTTAGTATGATATGTTTTATATCAAATTTCATTTTTTAGCATTATTTTTAGTACAAGGATTTTCTTCCATAAGGAATGAATGAATTGATTAAAAATCTTAACACGAACGCTAAATATATCATCCCTTTCTGAGGGGCTGGTATTGTATAAAATCTTCAAATTATGGGATTTTGATAATAAAGAGAATCTGCCTAGCATTGCCTAAGGATCGAAATAACATTAAAAACCTTTTTAAAAAAAATCTCAAATGTAATTAGTTATTTGATATACAATTTCACCATGTCTAAAGAGCCCCTCTCACTATGATAAACTTACAAGGTAAATGAAAATCTAAAGTCGTGCACCAAAAAAAAAAAAAAAAAAACTGACGGAGAGCCAACTAACCTGGTTACGGTAGATGATATATCCAAGGCAGAAGTAAACTAAGAGGAAGGGTAGAATTAGTGGAGCAAGAAAAAAAAATGTGATACCAAGAAGTCCAAAGAATAGAAATCCTGGAATGTCCCTGTGGTAAGGAATAGGATGAACTACAAGTTCATCATCTGTACTGCTTTTACATGGTGTTGTTATTAGACTGCCAATAAGGTGGATTAAGCAAAAGAGTTCCGATGAAGTTATTGTCCATCCAGATGTGACAACATGAGCAGTGAAAAATGATGCCTACAGTAACAATTGGTGTTTCACAAGCCTAACTCTACGTTGGTACTTGAAATCTACAGCAAGCGGCCTTACAGGAAGGACAGGCGCATTGGTAAAGTTCATATCTTGTTGGATAGTTTGATGGATAAAACTCAACACGTTATGGCATTTCATGTGCGTGATTCGTCAGGCATGCCTCATGGGATTCTTAACCTTGGTGTAATGAATTTGGATGGTTTGTTCAATCGTTCTATACCGACTTTTCTTGGTTCAAGCTTGGCTATTGACTATAGGAAGTTGATGGGTGTCAAGTAGGGCTATAAATTGATGGGTTGATGGGTGGCAAGTGAAGGATTATGCAAGCTTGATGTAGATCAAAATCTGCAATTTTTGTTATTTATTATTTTTAGTATTTTTTGATGTAATTTTTAAAATTTTAAGTTTAGGGTTATTATTAGGTGTATTTAATACTTTTTTAGTCAAATTATATCTATTAAGATATCTATTAGCATTTTTTTTTTCTTCTCTCCAAGCCTGTAAACGAAATATATTTTGCTTCTTGTGACTTTTGGTTTGAGTTAGCTGATATCAAAATCTTGTCTTTACCTTGGTTTGACGTGACAACAGTCACTCTAGTGATGATGAAGTTGGTGAAGCAAGTTGAGTTCCTTCAATTTCGTGAAAAAAATCCATTCCATTCTTTGTTCTTGCTACGAAGTCATTCCACGGCAACACCCACCAATCTATTCAGAGACACATTCCTAAATACAAAAAAATTATGCGAAAATTGAATTATTGATTGGATTCTTGATTTGAAAGAATATTTTTATTATTGGGAGATAAGTGATGAAGAAAAAGTATATTTGATGAATTCAATAGTATTTTAAACTTTCTGATAAATTCGTTAGTATTTTAAACTTATAATATCAGTTTTATGATGATTGTCCCAGGTTAAAATATCAATTGGTTGTTAGTGTAGGCAAAGATTAAATCCTTCGTATAAAGCTGATTATAAGATATGTCTTGATCTTTCTCATCAGACGATTATGATGACAGCCTTTCATTGGCTGCAAATCTGCAAAGTTACTAAGTTTTTACTTTTTGTAATGACAACTTCTAAGTTGTGACAATTTTATGCGAAAGACTACCTCAGAAGTGAGAAAAGAATAATGCACCAGATAGCAGATATCATGGGAGTCAGTGCAAAAAACAATTTCTAAGATATAATTTGATTTTAAAGGCAAACATGTTTTAATATGAGTTTCAGAAGCACATCTGCCTCCTGGAGTGCTGAAGCTTGGAGGAAGTTATATTCTGGTAGTGACAGGTCATAGTTGTTAGATTGTGCAATTCAAATCACTAAATCTAATAAATTGACTTTACTAAAACCAATTCAATCTCATAGACAATCAAAAAGTCGATCTGATCATGAGCCCAATCATGCTTAGTATATGAATCCGTATCTGGGATGTGGGGGGAAAAAACTGACAAATCCTTCTTTTTGTTTTAGGTTTTAATTTTCTTCAATTCTTACTTATAAGGCTATGAAATATTCAAATGCATGTGTTTTTTAAACCCTTTATCGTGTTTAACTCATTCAACCATCCTTGACATTTAAAACTTCAAGGCTTAGCTATAAAATCATAGGGATATCTTAAATAATCTTGTTTGATATTGAACTGTCACAAGCAGCTCCTTCTTTAGGGGCATTTTGTGCATCAAATAATGATCTCTGAGAAATGCTAAAGGTTAGGACGGTTTCTAAGCCACTCCTCCTAGGACCTTACTAAGACGGATCCATAACTAGATAATTATCTTTAAATAATGTTTTCCAACAACTATAAGATATTTTCATGTGGCCATCTTTCCAATTCAAACATATTCAGAATTTCATGCGGCTTCCTTCTGATAAATTGGCAATGGGGTGTTATTTGTGCGGTTTTACTTGTTCAGTTGATGTGATATAATCCTTTGTTAACTTTTGGGTCCTCGTTTCACCTTTTTGTTTCTTGTAAATACATTACTTTGTGGAAAGCTCAGGGAGTTTTTAATAATAATTCAATTAGTGGTTATTTTGCTGTGTGCTCAGTTGTTTTACTCTGTATTTTTCGTATGCATTCATATATTTTGAGGGACACTTACTAAAAGGAATTGAAAAGTTTGTTACCCCTCATTAGAGCCATGTTATGTAGTTGGGTGCTGATTATCAATTCCATATGTAGAAGTGTGAGCCCTATCAAAATGAAGGCTGCTTGTATCTGTTTCTTTTCAGTTTAGCTGCATAGAACATGTATACTAGAAGTGTTTTTGTAGCTTTGTGTGAATTTATCCTTGTCTAACATGTTTATGCTCTTGCAGAGCCCTTGTGAGCATGCCTTCTGTCTTGATTGTGCTAGGAGTGATTCAATTTGCTACCTGTAAGTGGATATCTGATCTGCTCATCACTAAGATAAATAACTTGCTTCTTTCTTGTATCATAGCGATGCGCTACTCAATATTATGTTGTGTGACTTTTTCTTTCCTTTTAGCACCTTGCTAAAAAGCAAATATGCAATATTTTTTTAGGGTTTTTATAGTACTTATGAATTTAATCACTTGTTTGTGCCCACTTTCTTTCACTCTTGCACGTGTACTTAGATGATTTATTGTGATTTTGAGGTTCTCCACTTACAATCAGTTTCAACTCATGAATGATTTCTAGAGTTGCCAAAGACCTAGGAATATTACAGAAGCTGGGTTTTCACTTAAAAAAAGGGTGCTCAAATGGTACCTCCCCCTATAAGAGCAAGTTGGTGAGGTGGATGAGACAAAAAATAGCATTAGTAGAAGCAGTAAAAAAAAAAAAGGGTGCTCAAATGGTACCTCCCCCTATAAGAGCAAGTTGGTGAGGTGGATGAGACAAAAAATAGCATTAGTAGAAGCAGTAAAAAAGGACATGTCAATTAAAGAAGTAACTGCGAGTATGACTTCAAATAAAATCTAAAAACAGAATGGAAGAAAACAATATACGGAGCCAACCCTAACTAATTTTTTATGGATGTATAGTCAACCCCAAAAAATTTGGGACCTAGGCTTTGTCATTGTATTCAAGGGAGGAGGCCACCAAATACCTTCTCCTCACTTCTTACACAGATTCAAACCCGGATACTCTTTAAATGAGGAAAAGTGCATTTATGTTATTGAGTCCTTCTGGCACTGCTCAGGTGCGGGAGTCACTGAAGAAAAAAAAAAAACCTACTTTCCAGGTTTTTTTTTATATTCTCGTGCTAGTTACCTCACATGATTTTAAGCTGTATCTATTTAGCACTTAGGATTTAAGAATCAAATTCTTAGAACATTGTGGAATGGGCTGTTGGAACAACTAATCTATTAGCAATCAGTCTTGTGACAAGATAAAAACTGTGCTGATATATATATATATATATATATATATTCTAATAGAGTGTCTATATTACTATAAATTTCTGTGAGACTTTATGTCCACCAATTTAAAGCCTTTTGTGCTAGAATCTGTGAAATGATATGAGCTAAGCTGTCATTTCTTGCCTGTTGTTGAATACAGTTGTGATGAACGTATACAGAAGATTCAGACAATTAAAATGATGGAAGGGATCTTCATCTGTGCAGCACCTCATTGTCTAAAGTCTTTTCTGAAGAGGTCTGAATTTGAATCTCACATCAATGAGAGCCATGCTGACCTTCTTCAACCCAATGCTGAGAAAGAAGATGGAAATGAATCAGAGTCTCAGAGTGTTAAACAATCTGGAGCTTCTGAATCCACAGCCCGGGCTCCCCCAAGGCCAGTCTTTTCTCCTGGTTCAAATTCCCAGATTCATGATCGTGAAGACAAAACTCGTCGACAGCAACCTAGAGAACCACCACCTTCAAGGCCAAATGTACAGCCAAAGCAACCACAAAGTTTTGGACAAGTACAAAATCATCCATCAGAGCTCCAACCAGATAACAACCGACCGCAAGGATTTGACAGGCTGGGTCCTCAAAACCGATTCCATCAACAGGGTTTTGATACCCAAGGTGGCCCACAACAAGAGTCTGGTCAGTTTCCAGACAAGCAGCAGGGAATCCTATCTGAGAACCAGTTTCCTGAATACCCACCTATGCATTCCATTCAGACACCTAATTTTGCTGTGCCAGTCAATACAAATCCAATGCTAAATCCCCCTCCACCTTTTGGTTACCCTCCTTTCCAGACTGAGGGAGGTCAACCATTTTATGGTGCTCCCTATGAGGTGACAAGGCAAGATTCAGCTTCAGAAGTAGGAGCGGAACAGGGGTCATTGTTGGGTTTCCCACCAGTTCAAGTGGGTGGTGTAAATTTCTCAGGAACTTATGCTCAACCCTGGAATGGAGGCTATGTTGGTGCGCCTTTTGAGCATCCACACGGTGGTCATGGAATGTTAGATGGCTTTGCTAATGCATCAGATTCTCATGGGAAAGCTGCATTCCATCAAGGTGACTATGGACGCAATTCTGGAGGTTTGCTTTTAAATCCTCCACCTTTGGCTAACAAGGGCGTGGAACAAGCACAGAGTGGCAATGCGATGGATCCAAGGGATGGCAAGGGTATTTTGGCACCACAGCCCATGACACTCCCACCGCCACCGCCACCACCACCCCCACCTCACCAGTCCCAGCTTAAAAGGAAGTTCTATCCTGAATCAAGCCGTGATGGACAGGGCTATGGCTGGCAGCATGAGAACCGTGACAGTTTTGGGAGTGGCCAGGACTAGCAAATCTGCCATTTTAACTTTTATAAATTTTCCTTTTGAACTCATTGCATCAATCAAATTAGTTCGTTGTGCCTATTTTTTAATTAGTTCCATGAGAGCATTTATTTCATCCTTTGCCGGTCCAGTTTTGTATATATATTTTGATTTGGTGCCAAATCGGGGAAATTTATTCATCAAAACACATGATTAGATAATATATTACTGGTTGCCTGATCAGAAAGTTGGATATATTCACTTGTGCTCGCTTCCCTCTTCCCCCTTTTTGAACTAACCAGGCCACAAGGGCTCGAGCTCATGGGAAAATATCAATAATGGTTCCACGAAGCTGCCTTTATCCTCTCTGTTTGGGAAAATTCTAACTCCCAAAATGGTACAACTTGTGCTACAATTGTTCACGTTGTAAATTATGAATGGTTAAAAAAAAAAAAAAAGGTCTATATAAAAAGATTTGGTGCCAAATCGGGGAAATTTATTCATCAAAACACATGATTAGATAATATATTACTGGTTGCCTGATCAGAAAGTTGGATATATTCACTTGTGCTCGCTTCCCTCTTCCCCCTTTTTGAACTAACCAGGCCACAAGGGCTCGAGCTCATGGGAAAATATCAATAATGGTTCCAGGAAGCTGCCTTTATCCTTTCTGTTTGGAAAAATTCTAACTCCCAAAATGGTACAACTTGTGCTACAATTGTTCACGTTGTAAATTGTAAATGGTTAAAAAAAAAAAAAAAGAGGGTCTATATAAAAGTAACAAGTAATTAATTACCGTTTAACATGTAAAATAATTGTGGCAAAAATTGTGGCAATTTATGTAGTACTAGAACTATGTTTGGGTTGAGCAGAAGTTAGCCTTTCTCAAAGAGTCAAGAATAATGTGAAAAAGTTACAGTAGTTTTTTTTTGCAGTCAAGTCCCAAATAATAATCCAATTGTTATTCTTAAATCTTAATTATAATTTAATTCATAGCCTCAGGATAAGTTTGTTTGGAGCTCTAAGGATGAGTTGACTTGTTAATTGTTTAGAATAAAAGTAAATTTTTATTTCCCAAGTTTTAAAAAAATTTATTCGTAATAAAGAATGTTTTTAAAAATTTAAAATATTACTCCAACTGAAATTCTCTTACCAAGTATTTCAAGAAACTTAGAATAAATTTATTATTTTATTATAAATATTTTGATCATATATCATAATTCTGTGTTTTATTTTAACACATCCTATATATGTATATATAATGTATTTACCTAAAAAAAGAGTTAATACATTTTTGTGATATGCCTATTTAGGTGATATTTTTTATTTTATTTTATTTTATTTTATTTTACTACTAGAATCTTCCAAGTATATCTTCAAATAAACCTTGCACGAGTCAATGACTTCGAAGCAACAATATAATCCTTTTACAACATCACTACCAATCGTGCACATAGATAAGACTTCATATGCATACAAACAGTGTTTCTCTCTGAAAGCTAATAGGAATAGGATTTTTTAATCATATATATTCAAACCGACCAGTTTCTTTCTATGTAACTAGGAAGTCGATAGCTACTAGGAATAGGATCTTTAATCATATATATATATATATATATTATATTGCCCTACAGCCCGAGAACTCAACCTAGGCCATCCTATTCTTCTCATCTTCTTCTTCATCAATTACCTTTGTTTCCTTGTGTCACGGTCATGTTTATGGCCATGGCAACTCCACCTAAACCAACAGTTATTGAGATCAATCTCATCTCTGCACAAGATTTGCCTTCATAAAAATAAACTAAATAGTAAAATAAGTAGACTTTTTTTTTTTTTTTACTTTGGAGCCAAACACACCATAAGTCAAAGCCTAATAGGATTTTTTTTAATCATATATATTCAAACCGACCAGTTTCTTTCTATGTAACTAGGAAGTCGATAGCTACTAGGAATAGGATCTTTAATCATATATATATATATATATATATTATATTGCCCTACAGCCCGAGAACTCAACCTAGGCCATCCTATTCTTCTCATCTTCTTCTTCATCAATTACCTTTGTTTCCTTGTGTCACGGTCATGTTTATGGCCATGGCAACTCCACCTAAACCAACAGTTATTGAGATCAATCTCATCTCTGCACAAGATTTGCCTTCATACAAAGAATCAAGCATCAAAACCTACGTGGTCGCATGGATTAGCCCGCAAAAAAAGCTTACTTCAAGGGTTGACTATGCCGGAAACAAGAACCCCACATGGAACGACAAGTTCATATTTGCAATCAATAAAGACTTGGTGTTTCACAAGCCTAACTCTACGTTGGTACTTGAAATCTACAGCAAGCGGCCTTACAGGAAGGACAGGCGCATTGGTAAAGTTCATATCTTGTTGGATAGTTTGATGGATAAAACTCAACACGTTATGGCATTTCATGTGCGTGATTCGTCAGGCATGCCTCATGGGATTCTTAACCTTGGTGTAATGAATTTGGATGGTTTGTTCAATCGTTCTATACCGACTTTTCTTGGTTCAAGCTTGGCTATTGACTATAGGAAGTTGATGGGTGTCAAGTAGGGCTATAAATTGATGGGTTGATGGGTGGCAAGTGAAGGATTATGCAAGCTTGATGTAGATCAAAATCTGCAATTTTTGTTATTTATTATTTTTAGTATTTTTTGATGTAATTTTTAAAATTTTAAGTTTAGGGTTATTATTAGGTGTATTTAATACTTTTTTAGTCAAATTATATCTATTAAGATATCTATTAGCATTTTTTTTTTCTTCTCTCCAAGCCTGTAAACGAAATATATTTTGCTTCTTGTGACTTTTGGTTTGAGTTAGCTGATATCAAAATCTTGTCTTTACCTTGGTTTGACGTGACAACAGTCACTCTAGTGATGATGAAGTTGGTGAAGCAAGTTGAGTTCCTTCAATTTCGTGAAAAAAATCCATTCCATTCTTTGTTCTTGCTATGAAGTCATTCCACGGCAACACCCATCAATCTATTCAGAGACGCATTCCTAAATACAACTAAATTATGCGTAAATTGAATTATTGATTGGATTCTTGATTTGGAAGAATATTTTTATTATTGGGAGATACGTGATGAAGAAAAAGTATATTTGATGAATTCAATAGTATTTTAAACTTTTTGATAAATTCGTTAGTAATTTAAACTTGTAATATTTGTTTTATGATGATTGTCCTAGGTTAAAATATCAATTGGTTTTTAATGTAGGCAAAGATTGAATCCTTAATATAAAACTGATTACAAGATATATATGTCTTATTTGATTTATTAACTTAAACACTTCATTACTATAACAATTTATAGTAAGGATCTTTTTAGTTGGTTCGTAACTTCAAATTTTAATATGATTGAATCTATTCTAAATTTGACATGACCTAGTCATAGTGGATAGCCAAGATCATCTATATATTATTATTATTATTATTATTATATATATAAAACCAAAGCTTTTAAAGCTCCCACAATTTTTCATATCACCATTATTTTCTTTTTCTTTTTATTTTAAATTCTTTTTATTCTAGGTTTTATATCTTATATATTTATTATTTCTCTTTTCAGTGTTACAATAGTTTAGTTTAAATAAAACTCTATTAGGCATATTTTGTTGGTCTCTTTAGAACTTATCACATCATTATTATTATCTATATATAATATAAAATTGAAGATTAAAAATTAATTATAATTTTTTAAGATACCTCACGTTAGAATTATAAAAAAAAAAAAAAAAAAACTTTAGGCTTAAGAAAAAAAAGAGAGAGACTCCTGGTAGGACTCTCTCTTCTCTCCTTAAAACCCTAACAATTACCATCTCAAAACCCTAAACTTAACTTCACTTTAAGATTTAAAAAATAAGCAGAAGAGAGACTCACGTTGAAAAAAAAAAATGTAGGTTTTTTCTTTTTTTTTTCAAACTCATGTAGTAGTTTGCTTGCACACACACTAAACTCATGTGTGCAAGCAAACTACTATATAATGTATTTACCTAAAAAAAGAGTTAATACATTTTTGTGATGTGCCTATTTAGGTGATATTTTTTATTTTATTTTATTTTACTACTAGAATCTTCCAAGTATATCTTCAAATAAACTTTTCACGAGTCAATGACTTCGAAGCAACAATATAATCCTTTTACAACATCACTACCAATCGTGCACATAAATAAGACTTCATACGCTTACAAAAGTGTTTCTCTCTGTATTAACTATTAAGTAGAAAGTTAATAGGAATAGGATTTTTTAATCATATCATTCAATATTCAACATCACTACCATCGTGCACATAAATAAGACTTCATATGCCTACAAACATTGTTTTTTTCATATTAATTATTAAGGGTTGTTTGAGATCTGCTTATTTTGTTGAAATTAAATTTTTTTGTTAAAAATACTTTAGATAAAGTAAAAGTTAGCTGATATAGTATAGTGAGACCTATAAATATACAAAAAGTGCAATGGCATAAATAGTAACAAAAATAAATTAAATAGTAAAATAATAGACTTTTTTTTTTTTTTTTAATTTGGAGCCAAACACACCATAAGTCAAAGGCTAATAGGATTTTTTTTAATCATATATATTCAAACCGACCAGTTTCTTTCTATGTAACTAGGAAGCCGATAGCTACTAGGAATAGGATCTTTAATCATATATATATATATATATATATATATATATTTGCCCTACAGCCCAGAACTCAACCTAGGCCATCCTATTCTTCTCATCTTCTTCTTCATCAATTACCTTTGTTTCCTTGTGTCACGGTCATGTTTATGGCCATGGCAACTCCACCTAAACCAACAGTTATTGAGATCAATCTCATCTCTGCACAAGATTTGCCTTCATACAAAGAATCAAGCATCAAAACCTACGTGGTCGCATGGATTAGCCCGCAAAAAAAGCTTACTTCAAGGGTTGACTATGCCGGAAACAAGAACCCCACATGGAACGACAAGTTCATATTTGCAATCAATAAAGACTTGGTGTTTCACAAGCCTAACTCTACGTTGGTACTTGAAATCTACAGCAAGCGGCCTTACAGGAAGGACAGGCGCATTGGTAAAGTTCATATCTTGTTGGATAGTTTGATGGATAAAACTCAACACGTTATGGCATTTCATGTGCGTGATTCGTCAGGCATGCCTCATGGGATTCTTAACCTTGGTGTAATGAATTTGGATGGTTTGTTCAATCGTTCTATACCGCTTTTCTTGGTTCAAGCTTGGCTATTGACTATAGGAAGTTGATGGGTGTCAAGTAGGGCTATAAATTGATGGGTTGATGGGTGGCAAGTGAAGGATTATGCAAGCTTGATGTAGATCAAAATCTGCAATTTTTGTTATTTATTATTTTTAGTATTTTTTGATGTAATTTTTAAAATTTTAAGTTTAGGGTTATTATTAGGTGTATTTAATACTTTTTTAGTCAAATTATATCTATTAAGATATCTATTAGCATTTTTTTTTTCTTCTCTCCAAGCCTGTAAACGAAATATATTTGCTTCTTGTGACTTTTGGTTTGAGTTAGCTGATATCAAAATCTTGTCTTTACCTTGTTTGACGTGACAACAGTCACTCTAGTGATGATGAAGTTGGTGAAGCAAGTTGAGTTCCTTCAATTTCGTGAAAAAAATCCATTCCATTCTTTGTTCTTGCTATGAAGTCATTCCACGGCAACACCCATCAATCTATCAGAGACATTCCTAAATACAAAAAAATTATGCGTAAATTGAATTATTGATTGGATTCTTGATTTGAAAGAATATTTTTATTATTGGGAGATAGTGATGAAGAAAAAATATATTGATGAATTCAATAGTATTTTAAACTTTTTGATAAATTCGTTAGTATTTTAAACTTATAATATCTGTTTTATGAGGATTGTCCAGGTTAAAATATCAATTGGTTTTAGTGTAGGAAAGATTAAATCCTTAATATAAAGCTGATTAAAGATATGTCTTGATCTTTCTCATCAGACGATTATGATGACAGCCTTTCATTGGCTGCAAATCTGCAAAGGTACTAAGTTTTTACTTTTTGTAATGACAACTTCTAAGTTGTGACAATTTTATGCGAAAGACTACCTCAGAAGTGAGAAAAGAATAATGCACCAGGAAGCAGATATCATGGGAGTCAGTGCAAAAAACAATTTCTAAGATATAATTTGATTTTAAGGCAAACATGTTTTAATATGAGTTTCAGAAGCATATCTGCCTCCTGGAGTGCTGAAACTTGGAGGAAGTTATATTCTGGTAGTGACAGGTCATAGTTGTTAGATTGTGCAATTCAAATCACTAAATCTAATAAATTGACTTTACTAAAACCAATTCAATCTCATAGACAATCAAAAAGTCGATCTGATCATGAGCCCAATCATGCTTAGTATATGAATCCGTATCTGGGATGTGGGGGGAAAAAACTGACAAATCCTTCTTTTTGTTTTAGGTTTTAATTTTCTTCAATTCTTACTTATAAGGCTATGAAATATTCAAATGCATGTGTTTTTTAAACCCTTTATCGTGTTTAACTCATTCAACCATCCTTGACATTTAAAACTTCAAGGCTTAGCTATAAAATCATAGGGATATCTTAAATAATCTTGTTTGATATTGAACTGTCACAAGCAGCTCCTTCTTTAGGGGCATTTTGTGCATCAAATAATGATCTCTGAGAAATGCTAAAGGTTAGGACGGTTTCTAAGCCACTCCTCCTAGGACCTTACTAAGACGGATCCATAACTAGATAATTATCTTTAAATAATGTTTTCCAACAACTATAAGATATTTTCATGTGGCCATCTTTCCAATTCAAACATATTCAGAATTTCATGCGGCTTCCTTCTGATAAATTGGCAATGGGGTGTTATTTGTGCGGTTTTACTTGTTCAGTTGATGTGATATAATCCTTTGTTAACTTTTGGGTCNAGGATAAGTTTGTTTGGAGCTCTAAGGATGAGTTGACTTGTTAATTGTTTAGAATAAAAGTAAATTTTTATTTCCCAAGTTTTAAAAAAATTTATTCGTAATAAAGAAAGTTTTTAAAAATTTAAAATATTACTCCAACTGAAATTCTCTTACCAAGTATTTCAAGAAACTTAGAATAAATTTATTATTTTATTATAAATATTTTGATCATATATCATAATTCTGTGTTTTATTTTAACACATACTATATATGTATATATAATGTATTTACCTTAAAAAAGAGTTAATACATTTTTGTGATGTGCCTATTTAGGTGATATTTTTTATTTTATTTTATTTTACAACTAGAATCTTCCTAGTATATCTTCAAATAAACCTTTCACGAGTCAATGACTTCGAAGCAACAATATAATCCTTTTACAACATCACTACCAATTGTGCACATAAATAAGACTTCATATGCCTACAAATAGTGTTTCTCTCTGTATTAACTATTAAGTAGAAAGCTAATAGGAATAGGATTTTTTAATCATATACATTCAATATTCAACATCACTACCAATCGTGCATATAAATAAGACTTCATATGCCTACAAACAGTGTTTTTTTCTATATTAATTATTAAGAGTCTGTTTGAGATCTGCTTATTTTGTTGAAATTAAATTTTTTTTGCTAAAAATACTTTAGATATAGGTAAAAGTTAGCTGATATAGTATAGTGAGACCTATGAATAGTATCAAAAAGTGCAATGGACCATAAATAGTAACAAAAATAAACTAAATAGTAAAATAAGTAGACTTTTTTTTTTTTTTTACTTTGGAGCCAAACACACCATAAGTCAAAGCCTAATAGGATTTTTTTTAATCATATATATTCAAACCGACCAGTTTCTTTCTATGTAACTAGGAAGTCGATAGCTACTAGGAATAGGATCTTTAATCATATATATATATATATATATATTATATTGCCCTACAGCCCGAGAACTCAACCTAGGCCATCCTATTCTTCTCATCTTCTTCTTCATCAATTACCTTTGTTTCCTTGTGTCACGGTCATGTTTATGGCCATGGCAACTCCACCTAAACCAACAGTTATTGAGATCAATCTCATCTCTGCACAAGATTTGCCTTCATACAAAGAATCAAG